>NC_066578.1:1249378-1306878 GCF_024679095.1 Eriocheir sinensis
TTTTTCCCATGCATTCTCACGTCCTCATCCTCTCAGCTCCCTTTACGTAAGTCATCGTTATTTCATGCGTCAATTATCTCTGTTTATCATTTCTCTCAAAAACATAACATTATACCCGTAATGTACCTTTGAACTTTAATATTTTTTTTCCCCCAACCATTCTCACGTCCTCATTCTCACAGCTCCCTTTACGTAAGTCATCGTTATTTCACAACCACTGCTTCTACATTCTTATCATTCCACCTTTTTTCCCTTATCTCTCTCTATCTCATATTCTCATTCCCCCGCCCCGTCTCCTTGCCGTCCTCCCTCCCCGCCTCCGGCCATTCGTTTCCTCCGTCCCCTTGCTTATCCCCCTTCTATCGCCGTCCCCATTTCCAGTCCCCATCCCTTCCCCCGCCTCCTCATTTCCTCTGTACGTCGCCTCGGCCTCCCCGTCTGGCTCTATCGAACACATCATGATGAAAACGCGGCATCAAGTTATCATAATGGACGCAAAAGAGGAAATGATTACGAAGATAGTGTTTTGTGCAGAGGAAGTCTCTCTCTCTCTCTCTCTCTCTCTCTCTCTCTCTCTCTCTCTCTCACTGTGTTTTTTGTAAGTTTGATTAGTTGGAAGGCAAACTTTTCAAACGTTGGTTTAGTATTTTTTGCCTTTGTCGTTATCGCTCTTGTGTGTGTGTGTGTGTGTGTGTGTGTGTGTGTGTGTGTGTGTGTGTGTGTGTGTGTGTGTGTGTGTGTGTGTGTGTGTGTGTGTGTGTGTGTGTGTGTGTGTGTGTGTGTGCAAGAGCGATAATGACAAACCCAAAAATATTATACCCGCGTCTGAAAGAGTTTGCTTTCCAAATAGTAAAACTTCAAGGATACACGACTTTATTATTTTTTCCACGGGGGGGGGGGGAGAGAGAGAGAGAGAGAGAGAGAGAGAGAGCGAGAGAGAGAGAGAGAGAGAGAGAGAGAGAGAGAGAGAGAGAGAGAGAGAGAGAGAGAGAGAGAGAGAGAGAGAGAGAGAGAGAGTCGGTAAATATGAGAACAAGGAAGCAGGAGGAAGAGGAGAAGGAGGAGGAGGAGGAGGAGGAGGAGGACGAAGTGGAACTTGAGAAGTTGAATTGAAAGAAGCGAAAGAGTGAGGAATTAGTTACGTGAGGAGGCAAAGGCTCAAGGATGTGTGTGTGTGTGTGTGTGTGTGTGTGTGTGTGTGTGTGTGTGTGTGTGTGTGTGTGTGTGTGTGTGTGTGTGTGTGTCTGTCTCTCTCTCTCTCTCTCTCTCTCTCTCTCTCTCTCTCTCTCTCTCTCTCTCTCTCTCAACCCATATTTCCTCCTCCTTTTCCCCCGTCCCAAATTCCCTGCAGCCCCTCTCCCTATCTTCCTCTCCCTTCCTCCCGGTTGCCTATATCACTGTGAAATATGTTACCGCTCCCTCCCGCGCGGTGTTTATCTCAAGGTACGTACAATCAGCCCGGGGAAAGACGGCCCTGCGCCCCTCAAACCCAAGGCCCCGCATCGCCTGGCCTCTGATATCTAGGCCCTCCAGAGCGGCTCCCGGAATGTCGCGTCGTCAGTGCTGGTAGTTAAGAGTTGACGGAGATTGTGTTTGTGTGTATCTTTGTGTGTGGGTGGGTTTGTATGCTAAAATATGCTGCCTCACCCAGAAATAAAAGAGAGTCAGACTTTAGTGAGCTTTGTTTTTTGTTTGTTTGGTTACGATAATGGAGACAGCCCAAAAGAATATACTCCCAAGAACAAAAAAAGAACAACGAAATAGCACTTTTTAAAGAGGTGACAGCTCAAGGGGAAAACTAAAAGAAGGAAGAAATGCGTAGCAATAAACGAAAATAATGTGTATATATACGTCAAAAACAAAAATGATATGCTTCCCAAAACAAGAAGAAAAACGAGGCATATTTTACTTTCATGGAGAGAGCTCAAGGCCCAAAAATACGCGTATATATACAAGCATGTTAGAAATAGACAAAGATGAGTGTACTTAAGTCACAAACAAAATATATATTCTTCTCAAAACAAAAAGGACAGCGGAACGCCATTTGTTACAGTATTGCAGACATCCAGGGGCAGAAAATAAGAGATGTAGATGTGTTGAGAGTAGACGAAATTGATGTGTGTACAGTTATGTCACAAACCAGGAAATATTCTCACCAAAACAAAAAGTGAGACATTTGTTTATACTAGACGGCTCAAGGCAAAAACAAAAGATGATAAAAATGTGCTCAGAGTAGACGAAATGATGTAAGTATAGTTATGTCACAAAACCCAAAAAATAAATGCTTACGAAATACAAAGTGGGGAAACATTTTTTTACCATGAAGGTGACAGCTCCAGGGCAAAAAAAAAAGATATGTTAAGAGTAGACGGAGAAAAAGTGGATTGTTATGTCGCAAATAAAGCAACATCCCTTCTCAAAACAACAACAACAAAACAGTGGGATGGTCTTTTTCTTTTTTCCTTTTTTTTTTCAGTGAAGGAGACAGCTCCGTGGGGAAACAAAAAAAGATGCAAATGTGTTGAGAATAGACGAAGACGATGTGTATATTTAAGTCACACACAAAAAAATAATGCTTCTCAAAATACAACAAAAACAGAAGAATACCAATTTTTTTCAATAAGATAGACAGCTCAAGGGAAAAAAATATATATACAAGATAGAAATACTTTAAGAGCAGATGAAGATATATTTTTTTTACAACAAAGGAGACAGCTCAAGGGCACAAAAAAAGGAAACAATGATAAAAAAGCCCGCTCCTCGCTGCTCCTAAAAAGAATCCAAAGAGGTGGCCGAAAGAGGGTTCAATAACATGTATGATTACGTGCTATACACAAATGGATATGATACCAAAAACAAAAGTAACAGCGGGAGACCTTTTCTGTTTACAGTGGAAACAGATACAGGGAAAAAAAAGAGGATAAAAATGTGTTTGTAGTAGACCAGGATGATGAGTATATTATGTAACAACAACAAAATATCCTTCCCCCCTAAAAACACAGTGGCACAGCTTTTTTTTACAGTAAAGGTGACAGCTCAAAGGCAAAAAAAAAGAGATTAAAATGTGATAAGGTGAAAACAGACGAAGAAGTGTATATATATGACACAAACAAGAAATATCAAGCGTGTAACACGGGGACATAAGCGTTTGTTTGTGTTTTGTGATGTGAAGTGCAGGGATGTTTATGTTCGGTGATGTGGAGTGCAGGGATGTTTGTGTTCGGGGATGTGGAGTGCAGGGATGTTTGTGTTCGGGGATGTGGAGTGCAGGGATGTTTGTGTTTGGTGATGTGGAGTGCAGGGATGTTTGTGTTCGGGGATGTGGAGTGCAGAGATGTTTGTGTTCGGTGATGTGAAGTGCAGGGATGTTTGTGTTCGGGGATGTGGAGTGCAGGGATGTTTGTGTTCGGTGATGTGGAGTGCAGGGATGTTTGTGTTCGGGGATGTGGAGTGCAGGGATGTTTGTGTTCGGGGATGTGGAGTGCAGGGATGTTTGTGTTCGGGGATGTGGAGTGCAGGGATGTTTGTGTTCGGGGATGTGGAGTGCAGGGATGTTTGTGTTCGGTGATGTGAAGTGCAGAGATGTTTGTGTTCGGGGATGTGGAGTGCAGAGATGTTTGTGTTCGGTGAAGTGCAGAGATGTTTGTTCGGGGATGTGAAGTGCAGGGATGTTTGTGTTCGGGGATGTGAAGTGCAGGGATGTTTGTGTTCGGGGATGTGGAGTGCAGGGATGTTTGTGTTCGGGGATGTGGAGTGCAGGGATGTTTGTGTTCGGGGATGTGGAGTGCAGAGATGTTTGTGTTCGGTGATGTGAAGTGCAGGGATGTTTGTGTTCGGGGATGTGAAATGCAGAGATGTTTGTGTTCGGGGATGTGGAGTGCAGGGATGTTTGTGTTCGGGGATGTGGAGTGCAGGGATGTTTGTGTTCGGGGATGTGGAGTGCAGGGATGTTTGTGTTCGGGGATGTGGAGTGCAGGGATGTTTGTGTTCGGGGATGTGGAGTGCAGGGATGTTTGTGTTCGGGGATGTGGAGTGCAGAGATGTTTGTGTTCGGGGATGTGGAGTGCAGGGATGTTTGTGTTCGGTGATGTGGAGTGCAGGGATGTTTGTGTTCGGTGATGTGGAGTGCAGGGATGTTTGTGTTCGGTGATGTGGGGTGCAGGGATGTTTGTGTTCGGTGATGTGGAGTGCAGGGATGTTTGTGTTCGGTGATGTGGAGTGCAGGGATGTTTGTGTTCGGGGATGTGGAGTGCAGGGATGTTTGTGTTCGGGGATGTGGAGTGCAGGGATGTTTGTGTTCGGGGATGTGGAGTGCAGGGATGTTTGTGTTCGGTGATGTGGAGTGCAGGGATGTTTGTGTTCGGGGATGTGAAGTGCAGGGATGTTTGTGTTCGGGGATGTGGAGTGCAGGGATGTTTGTGTTCGGGGATGTGGAGTGCAGGGATGTTTGTGTTCAGGGATGTGGAGTGCAGGATGTTTGTGTTCGGGGATGTGGAGTGCAGGGATGTTTGTGTTCGGGATGTGAAGTGCAGAGATGCTTGTGTTCGGTGATGTGAAGTGCAGAGATGTTTGTGTTCGGGGATGTGGAGTGCAGGGATGTTTGTGTTCGGTGATGTGGAGTGCAGGGATGTTTGTGTTCGGGGATGTGAAGTGCAGAGATGTTTGTGTTCGGGGATGTGAAATGCAGAGATGTTTGTGTTCGGGGATGTGAAGTGCAGGGATGTTTGTGTTCGGGGATGTGGAGTGCAGGGATGTTTGTGTTCGGTGATGTGAAGTGCAGAGATGTTTGTGTTCGGTGATGTGAAGTGCAGGGATGTTTTGATAAGGAAGATAAATAATGTAACATCTTCTCTAGTCAATGGAATGGAAAAAAGGGGGAAAGATTATTATGGCGAAAAGACAGAGAGAGAGAGAGAGAGAGAGAGAGAGAGAGAGAGAGAGAGAGAGAGAGAGAGAGAGAGAGAGAGAGAGAGAGAGAGAGAGAGAGAGAGAGAGAGAGAGAGAGAGAGAGAGAGAGAGAGAGAGAGAAAGACAGACAGACAGACAGAAAACAAACACAGACACAGACAGACAGACAGACAGACAGACAGACAGACAGACAGACAAACCAACCAACAAACAGACAAACAAAGCGAGAGAAAGAAAAAAAAAGAGAGTAAGCCTTAAAGCTGGTGACGGAAGATGAGCTGAAAAAAAAAACCCACATAACATAACATATCTTCCCATGAATTTTCCCCTTCTCCCTTTACTTTGTTTTAGTTTACTTTACCTTACTTTAGTTTGCCCCTTTACACCCCCTCCCCTTTTTTTGTGTTCCCCTTTAATACTTTTCTCTTCCCTCCACACTTTGCATAAGCCCCCATCCCTCACCCCCACCAACGACCCAGTCAGTCACAGGCGTAATATCTCTCCGATGCAAACAGTGGAGAGTCCAAAGCGCCCTCTGACTCGCCAACGTGATGAAACAAATGAAATCGACACGGGCAGGGGAGCGTAAGATTAAGGGGGCGGGGTAAAGGTAGGGAGAAAGTACTGGCAGGGAAGAGAAAGGTGAGAGAAAGGAGAGGGAGGTGTGGGGGGAGGGTGGGGAAAAATACTGATAGGGAAGCGAGGGATGAGAGAATAGGCGAGGGGAAGGAAAAGGATAGGGAGGTGTTGGGGAAGGGAGAAAGTACTGGTAGGGGAGAGAGAGAGTTGGGAGAATAGGGGAGAGAGAGGTGGGAGAATAGGGGAGAGAAGGGAAAGGGAGGGAAGGGAGAGGTAGGGAGAAAGTACTGGTAGGGGAAAGAGAGGGGTGGTAGAACAAATGAGAGAAAGGAGAGGAAAGGAAGGGAGAGAAGTAGGGAGAAAGTACTGGTGGAGGAGAGAAAGAAAGAGGTGGTAGAACAAGAAAGATAAAGAAAAGGGAGGGAAGGGGGAGAGGTAGGAAGGGGTGGTAGAACAAATGAGAGAAAGGGAAGGGAGAAAGGTAGGGAGAAAGTACTGGTCGATTAGAGAGAGGCGTGGTAGAATAAGCAAGATAGAGGGAAGGAAGGGAGAAGGGCGAGAGAAAGACAGGGAGAAAGTACTGGTGGGGGAAAGAGAGGCGTGGTAGAACAAATGAGAGAAAGGAAAGGAAGGGAAGGGAGAAAGGTAGGGAGAAAGTACTGGTCGGGGAGAGAGAGGCGTGGTAGAATAAGCAAGATAAAGGGAAGGAAGGGAGAAGGGCGAGAGAAAGACAGGGAGAAAGTACTGGTGGGGGAAAGAGAGGCGTGGTAGAACAAATGAGAGAAAGGAAAGGAAGGGAAAAGTTGGAAAGTTTCATTTAGTCGGCGCAACATCTGTGGTCAAATGCCGGAGAGAGACAGAAGGGGAAGGAATTATAGAAGTGGAAAGGAAGGGAAGGGGGAGAGGTAGGAAAGGGGTGGCAGAACAATGAGAGAAAAGAAAGGAAGGGAAGGGAAAGAGGTAGGGAGAAAGTACTGGTCGGGGAGAGAGAGGCGTGGTAGAATAAGCAAGGAGAAGGGAGGTGTGAGGGGTTAGACAGGGAGAAAGTACTGGTAAGATAGGGAGAAATGGGAGAACAAGAGAGAGAGAAAGGAAAGGGAGGTGAGGCGGAACACGGAGAAAGTACTATTAGGGGAGAGAGAGAGAGGTGGAAGAATAAGTGAAAGGAGAGGGAGGTAGAAAGCAGTAAAAGAGTGGATAAGAAAAAGGAAAAGGACAGAGTAAAAGAAAAGAGTGTTAGGGGAGAGGGAAAAGAGAGAAAGGAAAGGGAGGTAGAGCATAATAAAGTGGGTGATGGAAAGGGGAGAGAGGAAAGGGAGATGGAAAGGAGAAAAAAACAATATTGGGAGTTAGAGGAGAAAGGAAATAGGAGAGAGGAGGAGGGGAAAAGTAGAGAAAGAATAGTGAGATTAGGGCAGAAGGAAAAGGGGAGAGAGGAAGAAGAGGTGGAGAGAAAGAAAGAAAGAAAATCAGAATGAGAACAGAGGAAAATAAAAGTGAATAGTAGAGAGGAGAGGGAGATGAAAAGTATAGAAAGAATGGTGAGATTAGGGCAGAAGGAAAAAAGGGAGAGAGAGGAAACGGGGGTGGAGAGGAAGAAAGAAAGAAAATCAGAATGAGAACAGAGGAAAGGAGGAAAATAAAAGTGAATAGGAGAGAGGAGAGGGAGATGAAAAGCAGAGAAAGAATGGTGAGATTAGGGCAGAAGGAAAAAAGGGAGAGAGAGGAAACGGGGGTGGAGAGGAAGAAAGAAAGAAAATCAGAATGAGAACAGAGGAAAGGAGGAAAATAAAAGTGAATAGGAGAGAGGAGAGGGAGATGAAAAGCAGAGAAAGAATGGTGAGATTAGGACAGAAGGAAAAAGGGAGAGAGGAAATGGTTGGAGGTGTAGAGGAAGAATGAAAATCAGAATGAGAACAGAGGAAAGGAGGAAAATAAAAGTGAAATGGAGAGAGGAGAGGGAGATGAAAAGAGGAAAAAGAATGGTGAGATTAGGGCAGAAGGAAAAGGGGAGAGAGGAAGATGAGGTGGAGAGAAAGTAAATCAGAATGAGAACAGAGGAAAGGAGGAAAATAAAAGTGAATAGGAGAGAGGAGAGGGAGATGAAAAGAGGAAAAAGAATGGTGAGATTAGGGCAGAAGGAAAACGGGAGAAAGGAAATGGAGGCAGAAGGGAAGAAAGAAAATATGAATGAGAACAGAAAAATGAAAGAAAAAGTGAGTTAGAGATGAGGGAAAAGGGAGAGAGAAAAGGGAGATGGAGAGGAAGAGAATGGAAAAAATCAGAATGAAAAGGGAGAAAGAAGTATAAGGAAAGTGAAAGCTAGGGGGAGGGAAATGAGAGAGAGAAAATGGAGAAAGAAAATAGTAAAAAAAAGTGAATAGGGAAGAGAGATAGAGAGAGAGAGAGAGAGAGAGAGAGAGAGAGAGAGAGAGAGAGAGAGAGAGAGAGAGAGAGAGAGAGAATCAGAAAGAGAGCGGAAAAGAGGAGGCAAAAGTTACTGGATGGAAGTGAAGAGGAAGCAAGAGAGCATGGGAAGAGTCACAAAGAGAAGCAGGTGCGCGGAGGCAAGACCGAGGAGGATGAGGAGATAAGGGAATAAGAGGAGGATCAATTCAGGGATGAGAGGATGTTTGGCGTCTCGAGGATCCATCAGCAAATACAATAGTTGTCTTGGTGGCGGGTGTGGTGAAGGTGGCGGTGGCCGTGTTTGTGTTGCTGAGGGTGTTGCTTTGATGATGATGATGTTGATGATGAAGAAAAAGATAGTGGGAATGATGTTGGCGTGACGTGTGTTGTCGTGTTATGTTTTATTCCTCTTAACATAATCGCTTTGTTATTATTATTTACACTTTTATTATTACTGTTATTACCATTATCATAAACTGTAATAGTAGCATATTCATCAGCAGCAGCAGCGGTAGTAGTTTTGTAGTAGTAGTAGTTGTAGTTGTAGTAGTAGTAGTTGTAGTAGTAGTAGTTGTAGTAGTAGTTGTAGTTGAAGTTGTAGTGGTAGTAGTAGTAGTAGTGGTAGTAGTAGTAGTAGTGAGTAATAGCATGCCAATATTTTCATTTTTGTTACCACGGACACAATTGCATTCACCACGTTCAATAGCAGTAAAAAGCTTTTATGCAATATACACCCCCTATCCAGTTACTTTCACAGGCAGGTCCACAAACAATAGACGCAATATCCTCTAGAGCAGGCTGCCTCACTGAGCTGATGCACACATTTGTACTGAGCAAACACTGTGCCACGACCAACCTGTGCAGAGTTGAGTGTGTGTGTGTGTGTGTGTGTGTGTGTGTGTGTGTGTGTCGGCAGGTGGGTGGCAGTGAGTGTGTAGCAGTATCATGCATCACACACCTAGTTCTCTTACACAGACACATACATAAGCAAGGCGTTTACATGGCTGGAGGCTTCATGTGTGTGTTGAGTGCATCGCATAACCCTCAGTACATATCGTATATCTTTGCCGCGCACCAGACTCCAACCCCGGACGCTACGGTTGAGAGTTGACACCACAAACTACCAGACCATAAGATCGTGTAAAGCAAAATAGGTGTGTGTGTGTGTGTGTGTGTGTGTGTGTGTGTGTGTGTGTGTGTGTGTGTGTGTGTGTGTGTGTGTGTGGTGGTGGTGGGGGGGGGGGGAGGGGGGAGGAACGTGTAAGCATAAAGTGGAATAATTTCAATGTCACGCAACACCTAATTGGATATATGCAAATAAGCCTACCTGGAAACTACTCCCGCACCCTTTCCCCTCCTTCCCCTCCCCTCGCCCTTTTGTCGCCTCCATACTCTCTGCCTCCCTACTGCCATAACCTACTTTCCCTACAAATGCCTTTTCTTTTCATTCCTTTGTCGCCTCCCTATTCACTGCCGTCCACTGCCACCCTCTACTTGTTTATCTTCAACTGTCTGTTCTCGTCCTCCTCTTGTTAACTTATGCATATTGTTCCACATATACACCAACACTTCAATTTCACTTACACTACACAACATTCATATACACGCATACACACACAAACACCTTTTTTATGTGTTTTGTTTGTCCTCATGACCTGTGCAATTTTTGTCAATAAAATAACCCTGACGGATAATGCCTTTATGTATCCGTGAACCAATTAGCATCAGAACACTCACTAAACACCAACAGCCCCATCTGCCACCCTCTGCTTTCCCTACACAGGCCTGCCTTTTCACTCTTCTGTCGCCTCCCTACTCTGCTTCCCTACTTTCACCCTCTACTTTCCCTACACACAAGCCAGCCTTTTCTTTTCAGTCTTCTGTCGCCTCCCTATTCTCTGCCTCCCAACTGCCATCCCTATATTTTCCCTACACACGTCAGCCTTTTTTTTCACTCTCTAGTCGCCCCACTGCCATCTCTACTTTCCCTACACACACTTACCGTTTTCTTTCAATCCCCTGCTTCCTGTTTTCTACATCACCCTCTCCCTTTATTTCCTGCACCGCCTTTGCCTCGCTCCCTTCCTTCCATCCCACTCCTTCTTCTCTCACGTGTCCTATTTCTTTTCATTTCCTTCATCCCACTCTTTTTTTTTTTTAGTTTTCCCTTACTCAACAACACGCACTCTTCAAATACAAAATGTTTGGGTTACTTGAGTTACCTCTATTTACATACACCACACACACACACACACACACACATACACACACACACAGTACAATGATTAGACTATACAACCAAGAGGTGTCTGGTTCGATTCCCTGGAGCTAAGAAGGCTGGGTAGTCTCATTTCAACGGTGCCCTTGTCCACCCAGCAGGAAATGGGTATCAGGTGTCAGTTGGGGGTATGTTCCGTCTTCCGGGTTGGGGGATGCGCGGTTTACTATGCAGCTTCAAGTTCTTTCGGTTAGAGTGCTGACTGGTCATTAGTCTAGCACGCATTCGGAAGTGAGTTTAGCACACCTGCACATACAGAAGCACACTTTAATAGTACTCAGGGCACTTACTCTCCGCCTTATTTCTTTCTACTAAATAATGGTCGATTCGGTCTCTTGCTTGGGTTTATCTCCTATTTCCCGTGTGTCAATGTATTATTTATATTACATTTTCTTGGCACATATTCATTTCGAAACCTCCCTTTATCGAAATAGCTGTCACGAGTTTGTCATCTAACCCATCCGGGGAGGTGAGTAGATCTTTAACCCAGTACCAGCGACGAGCCAAATTTGTGGCTTTACCATGTAGCAGCGACGGGCCAAATTTGTGGCTTTACCGATACCGTAAATTGACGGGCCAAATTTGTGGCTTACCAAAAAATTGCCAGCGACGGGCCAAATTTTAGCTTTACCGTACCAGCGACGAAATTTGTGGCTTTACCCAAAATTGTGCGACGAATTGGTGTTTTACCGTGTACCAGCGACGAGCCAAATTTGTGGCTTTACCGTGTACCAGCGACGGGCCAAATTTGTGGCTTTACCGTGTACCAGCGACGAGCCAAATTTGTGGCTTTACCGTGTACCAGCGACGGGCTAAATTTTTGCCATGATATACTAAACCCCCAAAAATAGATGATGCATAAACTGATCACAAATGCGTTGATATATATTATGAAATGGTTTGCGTGAGTGGTGATTTTTTCTCATTTTTCTCGCTTAGAGGGACCATTAAGAAACATGATCCCCGCAGCTACCGGGTTCAGATGAAGGTGCTTGTTGATGAAATAGTAAAACGTTTATCAATATCACTTTGTATCCCTGTGACCGAAGACATGTGATACCTGTCCGTGTGATGGGACACACCTACCCACACTTGACGAAGCTGTGGCCATACGAGCAGATTGTTTTATGCAGACTCGCAGAGGCGGTGTTCAAAGAGTAATGTTATAATTTCATATCAAAAGTTAATGATATTTTTTCCCTATTTCAGTAAAGAGAGCAATAAGTCTAGTAGCATATCCATGAGCCAAGAAGTCTACCTGGAAGGGGAAAACTTTGTGAGGTACTGAACGTCTCCACAAGGGACAGACGCAACACTGCCAAATTGTCTCACTCAGCCTCTTATACTTACCGACTTCCGACCAAAAAACTGTCTCGTGGACCCCAATAAGGAGATTCACTTATAATTATCGTTAAAATAGTTAGTTACTGATGTTTCTTGGCAATAGTTAGGCGTCAGAAACCGGTAAATACTATGCCATGAGTACGACAATCTGGCAACGGTGGACAGACGGGACACGGGAAGTTTGGGTCCCCAGTCATCTAACTTACCCGCCGCGATCGCCTGTCCTCTGTATTGGCCATAAAGGGAAGGGGAGATATTATGAAGTCTATGAGGTCGTCAAGGGAAAGTCAGGGATACATGCTCAAGCGGATATTACAGTTTTTAAGTATTACAGGATTTTTTTTGTGTGTGTATGTCTGTGTGGGTGTATGTCTGTAAGTGTCTGTGTGTGTGTGTGTGTGTGTGTGTGTGTTCCCACTACCCTTCACCCTTCACGACAATGACATACACCTCTAATGCACAACCCCAACGTTTTGATCAGTATTGGAGCGACTCGCCTGACCCGCCCGCCCATGAGAGGTAGCAAAGAATATCTGGTCACAATTAGGCGCCCTTTGGAACTTTTTTTTTTTTTTTACATCCCTGCCTATTGCACCGGTAGGCTTTCTTCAGGGGCCTGGTGGTCAGCTTAAGCCCGTCATGGCGCAGGCAATTTTTTTATAGTGGCGCTAGTTATGTTTGGCTCATGTTGCCCCCCCGGACCTCATTCTGGCTAATTCTGGATTCACTGGACGGTTTCTTCTAGAGTCCAGGTTGATGGGTGGTCTTCCGGACAGCATGTGGGTAGTCTTAGGCCACTCGGCGGTGACTGAAAAATCCCAGGTGATAGCGTAGGGATTCGAACCGACGTTGTCCATGGCGCCGTGAATGTGAGCCCAGCACGCTAACCACTCAGCCACCGCCTACCCCTACCCTTGCAACGATTAATGTTAAAGACGATATAAGCGATAACCTGCATGGATTGCTAGAACTGAATAGATGAAACTGACCACGAATATAGCAGATAGGGGTAAAGTTTTGGGATGGATCAAGGCGTGGCTTAGTGAGGGATGCAGAGAGTTTAAGGAAGCGGTTATAAATCAGCGTGGGCTCCCGTTAGTGGTGGCGCCCCGCAGACCTCATTCCTTGGTTCGTTACAGGTCATCACTTGTATCATCGTTATTAAGTATTTTTTTTTTTACAGTAAAGGAAGCAGCTCAAGGGCAAAAAAAATAAAACAATGAAAAATAGCCCGCTAATCACTGCTCCTATATAAGAGTAAAGATGAGTGGTCGAAAGAGTGCGGTGTAACCATTGGCACAAGGAAGTTTGCTGATGTCACAAGAATACGGCGATTGGTTAGATCAGACAGCAATACTAGGGTTTGGAGGGGAAGTTTAATACCCGGTGGCTGCGGGGATCATGTTTCTTAAAGGTCCCTCTAAGCGAGAAAAATGAGAAAAAATCATCACTCACACAAACCATTTCATAATATATATCAAAGCATTTGTGATCAGTTTATGCATCATCTATTTTGGGGGGTTTATATCATGGCACAAATTTGGTCCGTCGCTGGTACACGGTAAAGCCACAAATTTGGCCCGTCGCTGCTACACGGTAAAGCCACAAATTTGGCCCGTCGCTGGTACACGATAAACCCACAAATTTGGCCCGTCGCTGGTACATGGTAAAGCCACAAATTTGGCCCGTCGCTGGTACACGGTAAAGCCACAAATTTGGCCCGTCGCTGGTACACGGTAAAGCCATAAATTTGGCCCATCGCTGGTACACGATAAACCCACAAATTTGGCCCGTCGCTGGTACATGGTAAAGCCACAAATTTGGCCCGTCGCTGGTACACGATAAACCCACAAATTTGGCCCGTCGCTGGTACACGATAAACCCACAAATTTGGCCCGTCGCTGGTACACGGTAAAGCCACAAATTTGGCCTGTCGTTGGTAATACGATAAACCCACAAATTTGGCCGTCGTTGGTGACACGGTAAAGCCACAAATTTGGCCTGTCGCTGGTACACGGTAAAGCCACAATTTGGCCTGTCGTTGGCAAGACACGCAAAGCTTTCACACCCATTTGGCCGTCGCTGACGGTAAAGCCACAAATTTGGCCCGTCGCTGGTACACGGTAAAGCCACAAATTTGGCCCGTCGCTGGTACACGGTAAAGCCACAATTTGGCCTGTCGCTGCGGCACGGTACGAAAGCCACAAATTTGGCCCGTCGCTGCTACACGGTAAAGCCACAAATTTGGCCCGTCGCTGCTACCGGGTTAACGGCCAGGGTGGATGTAGCATATTGGAAGATGAAGTTCAAGTGGAGGAAAAATAACCCTCTGAGCAACTATTTCTTGAATGATATAGTCCTAGGTCATTCCAGCTGGGAAAGTAATGAGCGGACGTGTGGGCCCTAATCTATGACCCATTTTAACCCGTTAGCAGCGACGGGCCAAATTTGCGGCTTTACCGTGTAGCAGCGACGGGCCAAATTTGCGGCTTTACCGTGTACCAGCGACGGGCCAAATTTGCGGCTTTACTGCAAGATGTACCAACGACGGGCCAAATTTGCGGCTTTACCGTACCAGCGACGGGCCAAATTTGTGGCTTTACCGTGTACCAGCAAACAGACGGGCCAAATTTGTGGCTTTTCCGTACCAAATCGTCAAATTTGCGGCTTTTCCGTGTACCAGCCACGGGCCAATTTTGCGGCTTGACCGTGTACCAGCGACGGGCCAAATTTGGGGCTTTACCGTGTACCAGCGACGGGCCAAATTTGCGGCTTTACCGTGTACCAGCGACGGGCCAAATTTGCGGCTTTACCGTGTACCAGCGACGGGCCAAATTTGTGGCTTTACCGTGTACCAGCAACGACGGGCCAATTTGCGGCTTTACCTGTGTACCAGCGACGGGCCAAATTGTGGTTTTACCGTGTACCAGCGACGGCCAAATTTGTGGTTTTACCGTGTACCAGCGACGGGCCAAATTGTGGCTTTACAAAATGTAGCAGTGACGGGCCAAATTTGCGGCTTTACCGTGTACCAGCGACGGGCCAAATTTGTGGCTTTACCGTGTACCAGCGACGGGCCAAATTTGTGGCTTTACCGTGTACCAGCGACGGGCCAAATTTGTGCCATGATAAAAACCACCCCAAAATAGATGATGCATAAACTGATCACAAATACGTTGATACATATTATGAAATGTTTTTTTTTTTTTTTTTTTTTTTTACAGCAAAGGAGACAGCTCAAGGGCATAAAAAAGTAAACATTAATAAAAAAAGCCCGCTCCTCGCTGCTCCTAAAAAGAATCCAAAGAGGTATTGAAAGATAAGTCAGTTTCTGGGAGGAGAGGTGTCCTGATACCCTCCTCTTGAAAGAGTTCAAGTCGTAGGCAGGAGGAAATACAGATGAAGGAAGATTGTTCCAGAGTTTACCAGCGTGAGGGATGAAAGAGTGAAGATGCTGGTTAACTCTTGCATAAGGGGTTTGGACAGTATAGGGATGAGCATGAGTAGAAAGTCGAGTGCAGCAGGGGCCGTGGGAGGGGGAGGCATGCAGTTAGCAAGTTCAGAAGAGCAGTCAGCGTGGAAATATCGATAGAAGATAGAAAGAGAGGCAACATTGCGGCGGAATTTAAGAGGTAGAAGACTATCAGTATGAGGAGGAGAGCTGATGAGACGAAGAGCCTTTGCCTCCACTCTGTCCAGAAGAGCTGTGTGAGGAGCCCCACATGAGATGCATAATCCATACGAGGGCGGACAAGGCCCCTGTATGGACAGCAACTGTGCAGGGAGAAGAACTGGCGGAGACGGTACAGAACCCAGCCTCGAGGAAGCTGATTTAGTAAGAGATGAGATATGAAGTTTCCAGTTGAGATTTTGAGTTAAGGATAGACCGAGGATGTTTAGTGTTGAGGAAGGTGATAGCTGGGTGCATGAGAGATGATTGTTTCTCATTTTTCTTGCTCAGAGGGACCTTTAAGAAACACGGTCCTCGCAGCTACCGGGTTAATCAATGTTTTACAGCCCAAACCCGTGATGATAGAGTTGTAGGTTTACTCTCCAGACAAAGTAGTAACAGGAGAATAAAGTCATCATCAAATCCCACGTCGCTTACACTATTCAGGTTTAGTGTTCTTAAAGAAAAAAAATAGAGAGAGGCTTCCTTAAATCAGTCAAATTATTAATAATCAAAATGATTCAAGGGCTTGGAAAGTTATCGTACAGAAAAGACTAATGAATCTTAATTTACATCTTTTCAACGAAGTTTTCTAATGGGTTAAGGTGACAAAATTTATTTAGACCAAGTAGTTATATTGTATGATGAATCTAGGACTTGTAGATAAGGATACAAATTCGATACATTTAAATTCAGGAAGGGAGTATGTAAAAACGAGTTCACGAGTCTGGCAATGAATGAATAAACCAAATTAAGCAGATCAGAAGTAGATGTAAACACGGTTCGAAGCTTTAAATAATAAATAGACAGACGCATGGATGGGCCGGTAACTGACCACTAATCCGTTTTCTGGAGCTATTGAGTGTAGGCCGTCTAGTCTCTTGTAGTCTCTTCATATCGTTACGTATCCTCGTGCATGGTTCAGCGATGACACAATACAATACTATGTGAGAGAAACTGAAAAAGGGAAAATCTGAAAATAACCCAGAGCAAAGCGGATGTCAAAAGGACTGTATGGAAAGTCACTAATTAAAACCTTCATTAAATGCAAGGTACGCGCCCGCTGGGTACGTCGATGCTCGTCGTCGACATCGTCATCAGAATCCCTTTTTATTACCAGTATCGTCACCGCCCGCAAGCCCGTTATATTGAAGTACAGAGACACCTACAAATTCACGAAGGCGTAGCTAAAGTATAAAGTATGTTGGTGCTTGTATTAGCATTAAGGGGTTATTACACTGGGTAATCTTTCCGTGGATCTTCAGTCAAACCACGATTTCCGCTGGCGTGGTTCTCATTTGTTTCTTGTTATTGCTGATGATGATGATGGTGAGTAATACCGTCGTCCTTCAAGGAACTCTACCGCAGCTTTGGAAGATCGTGGACACGTCAGAAAACCACGGAAATATGAGAACCACGCCAACGGAAATCGTGGTTTGACTTAAGATCCACGGAAAATTTGCCCAGTGTAATAGCCCTTTTACCAGCATCATAGTCAGCACTTAACCACCGCCACCATAACCACGCTTTCATCATCCTCGTCATCCTCATCACCATCATCACTATTCATTTCAAGGCGTCGAGGTGAGTTAAGCAATCAGTCAGGATATGTAGAATCGGTGAGATAAATGATATAATGTATGAATCTGTATTTATGAGGACAGACAGACAGGCAAGACAGATAGACGGACAGACACAACAGGCACACAGACATAGTGACTGGCATATCGACCTACCGACCGACAGACAGACAGACAGACCGGAAGACAGTCAGACAGACGGATACAGTGGCAGACAGACAGACAAACAGACAGACAAAGATACAGACAGACAGAGACATACATAGGCACGATAACCACACAGACACAGTAACTGGCAGATCGACTGACCGGCAAACAGACACACAAGCAGATAGAGACAGTCAGACAGACGGATATAATGACAGGCAGGTAGACAGACAGACAGACCTTGCGTAGTGACAGTGGCATGGCACCAACATCATCGTCGGGTCTGAGGGTCGCCATGCCTCGCCCTTTCCCTGCAGTTTTGCCGCCTTACCTCATTTCCTTCCCTGTTCCGGCTCCCCCACAACCCTCCTCGCCTGCCCTGCCTCCCAGCGTTCCCTTGACTCCTGGATGTCACTCTCCCTAACCCTTCGTTCAGTGAGGTAAAGGTAAAGATGGGGACATACGCTACAGCCCAAGAGAAGATGGCGCCACTATAAAACACTTGCCTGCGCCATGACGGGTTGGGGACGACTACCATCCAAGCCCCTCAAGAAAGCCTACCGGTGCTATAGGCGTACAGTAGGAAAAAAAAAAAAAGTTGCGCGTGTCCTCGGTGCTCATTTCCGTCACATGGGACATTTGAGCCTGTGGTGAGTAAGAACCTTTTCTCCCCGGACACATGGCCAGCGTGACATCCGGGTTACCACAGTTTACCTTCCTCGGGTTTTCCCAGGTACCCATTCACGGGCCAGCACGCAAGGGGAAATGAACACCTGGGTTAGCTGCACGCCGACAGCCAAGGCCAGGATTCGAATCCGGGCCCGTGGATTCGTATTTAGCCGGCAAGCCACTACACCACGGAGGCTGAGATAACAGCGACTCGCTTGTTCTTTCCTTTCATGTATATTTTTCTAAAAGAAGACTGTATGTATGGTCATTTTCCCTTATCTGAAAACAAGGATGCGGCTCACGGAAGAAAACTAACAAAAATTGAAAAATCCTACACGAATAACTATTTTCTAGCTCCCACGTAAAATTGGAGGAGAGGAAAAGGATGAATCGGATTTGTTTCCTGGATTTCAACTCTAAATGTTAATTTGATAAAAAAAAATTCATAGAAATTCATAGAATGTGAAATGATACGTTTATATTTTTATTTTCCAAGAGACCACCACAACCATCACCACGGCAACCACCACCACAACCATCACCACGGCAACCACCACCACAACCATCACCACGGCAACCACCACCACAACCATCACCACGGCAACCACCACCACAACCATCACCACGGCAACCACCACCACAACCATCACCACGGCAACCACCACCACAACCATCACCACGGCAACCACCACCACAACCATCACCACGGCAACCACCACCACAACCATCACCACGGCAACCACCATCACAACCAACAGTACCACCAACAGCAACAAAAACAAAAACAAAAACAGCAATAACACCATCACCAATACCAAGAACAATTATAATGGTAATAATGTTGATAATAATAATAATAATAATAATAATAATAATAATAATAATAATAATAATAATAATAATAATAATAATAATAATAATAATAATAATAATAATAATAATAATAATAATAATAATAATAACAATAATAATAATTATAATATTAATAATAATAATAATTATAATATTAATAATAATAACAGCAGTATTAATAACAATAATGTTGATAATAATAATAATAATAATAATAATAATAATAATAATAATAATAATAATAATAATAATAATAATAATAATAATAATAATAATAATAATAATAATAATAATAATAATAATAATAATAATAATAATAATAATAATAATAATAATAATAATAATAATAATAATAATAATAATAATAATAATAATAATAATAATAATAATAATAATAATAATTATAATAATAATAATAATAATAATAATAATAATAATAATAATAATTATAATTATAATTATAATGATGATGATGATGATGAAAATAATAATAATGGTAATAGTGATAATAATAAAATAATAATAATAATAATAATAATAATAATAATAATAATAATAATAATAATAATAATAATAATAATAATAATAACTTGAGGCCGTTGTGAACATGCTCTCTCTCTCTCTCTCTCTCTCTCTCTCTCTCTCTCTCTCTCTCTCTCTCTCTCTCTCTCTCTCTCTCTCTCTCTCTCTCTCTCTCTCTCTCTCTCTCTCTCTCTCTCTCTCTCTCTCTCTCTCTCCTAGTCTGAACCATGGGGTCTGTGTGGTCTAACTTTCTGTGTAAATCTATGTAAATCTCTTCCTCTCTTCCTCGCTGCCCCCCTCCTCCTGTGTGTGTGTGTGTGTGTGTGTGTACGTAAAGGCCTGACAAGTAAATAGCCGGGTAAATAAAAAACAGCAATGCCTCAACAAAAGTCAGGCAAGCGAGAGCCGACACGTAAAAGAGTGGATGCTGCTTGAGGCTGGGACCACTCTTTACTAGGAAGGATCTTAAGACGAGGAAGGCAGGAAAGAAATGGCACGGTGTTGCAATGAGTTTACCAGGAACGGCGGTGGGTCTAGGAAATACTGGCCTCTGGTTGCGTTAAGAAGGCGTAGAAGACAGGAAGAAAAATAAACAGCAATTTCAATACAGCGGAAAGGAACGAAACCAAGAAAGCGAGGAGGATTGAAAGGAAAGCATACACAAATTTTCTTGCGCGGTAAAGAAAGAAGAAGAAGAAGAAGAAGAAGAAGATGAAGATGAAGATGAAGATGAAGATGAAGATGAAGATGGAGATGAAGAAGAAGAAGAAGAAGAAGAAGAAGAAGAAGAAGAAGAAGAAGAAGAAGAAGATGAAGATGAAGATGAAGATGAAGATGAAGATGAAAATGAAGATGAAGATGAAGATGAAGAAGAAGAAGAAGAAGAAGAAAAAGAAGACATATAAATAGGAAGGTCTTGTCAGTATCTTACGGTATGAAAATATGTCAAATGAACGAAACTAAAAAGACATGCTATAAGGAATGTGTGATGTTTATACTTGAGTGAACGAAAATGAATGAAAAGACGAACGAAATTAATAAGACATGTAATTAAGACGGTGTGCTGTTTTTATATAAGGGAATGAAAATATATGACAAGAAGAATGACAGTAAAGACGCATGCAATTAGGAAGGTGTCTTTTATATCTGAGGAAACTAAAATGAATGAAAAACAAAACAAAACTAAGAAGGTATACAATATGGGAGCAACAATTGGTGGACTTTTTTTTCATTATTGTTTTTTTTTTTTTTTTTTTTTTGCCCATGAGCTGTTTCCTTTACTGTAAAAAGAGAAAGGGGTGATGTAACGTTTATATGAGAATGAAAATATCTGAAAAGAATAATTAAACTAAAGAGGCTTGCACATTTAGAAGGTATCCTGTTTATGAGAAAATAATAATATAACAAGAAAAAGAAAACGAAGAACACATGCATATAGGAAGGCTCACTGTTACCATCTAAGAGAATCAAAGTTATTGAAAGAGGACTAAACTAAAATGACCTACAGTTAGGAAGACATGTCGTGAATATCGGAGGGCGTGCAAATAAATAAAAAGAAAAAGAACACTAAGAAGGCAAGCTGTTATTGATATCTAAGAGAATGGGAACATGTGAAAAAAAAAATAATACCTTGCAGGAAATCAGGAAACTAACATCGGGAAAACAACTGAGAAGGTTTAATGACGCGTGTAAGCCATTCCTTCCCTCCGGTTAACATTACTACATAGAAGACTGCATACACAGACGGATTGGAACGGACGAGGCCGAGGTGCAGCGCCCGGAACGGTGGAGAGAGGGGAGACACAATGAAAGTTATTCACAGGTGTGTGTGTGTGTGTGTGTGTGTGTGTGTGTGTGTGTGTGTGTGTGTGTGGTGTGTGTGTGAGAGAGAGAGAGAGAGAGAGAGAGAGAGAGAGAGAGAGAGAGAGAGAGAGAGAGAGAGAGAGAGAGAGAGAGAGAGAGAGAGAGAGAGAGAGAGAGAGAGAGAGAGAGAGAGAGAGAGAGAGAGAGAGAGAGAGAGAGAGAGAGAGAGAGAGAGAGAGAGAGAGAGAGAGAGAGAGAGAGAGAGAGAGAGAGAGTGTGTGCGAGAGAGAGAGAGAGCGAGAGCGAGAGAGAGGGATATCTCACAGTGTTGTTCTAGTTCGCGAAAAATAACAGCAAAAAAATCTAGCGGCCCAATCTGTTTTTTTTTTTTTTTTTTTTTTTTCCTTTACTGTAAAAAAAAGGTGATGTAACGTTTATATGAGAATGAAAATATCTGAAAGAATAATTAAACTAAAGAGGCTTGCACATTTAGAAGGTATCCTGTTTATGAGAAAATAATAATATAACAAGAAAAGAAACGAAGAACACATGCATATAGGAAGGCTCACTGTTACCATCTAAGAGAATCAAAGTTATTGAAAGAGGACTAAACTAAAATGACCTACAGTTAGGAAGACATGTCGTGAATATCGGAGGGCGTGCAAATAAATAAAAAGAAAAAGAACACTAAGAAGGCAAGCTGTTATTGATATCTAAGAGAATGGGAACATGTGAAAAAAAAAATAATACCTTGCAGAAATCCCAGAAACTAACATCGGGGAAAACAACTGAGAAGGTTTAATGACGCGTGTAAGCCATTCCTTCCCTCCGGTTAACATTACTACATAGAAGACTCGCATATACACAGACGGATTGGAACGGACGAGGCCGATGTGCAGCTCCCGGAAAGGTGGAGAGAGGGGAGACACAATGAAAGTTATTCACAGGTGTGTGTGTGTGTGTGTGTGTGTGTGTGTGTGTGTGTGTGTGTGTGTGTGTGTGTGGTGTGTGTGTGGTGTGTGAGAGAGAGAGAGAGAGAGAGAGAGAGCGAGAGCGAGAGAGAGGGATAGCTGACCGTGTTGTTCTAGTTCGCTTAAAATAACAGCAAAAAAATCTAGCGTCCAAAGCTGTTTTTTTTTTTTTTTTTTTTTTGCCCATGAGCTGTTTCCTTTACTGTAAAAAGAGAAAAGGGTGATGTAACGTTTATATGAGAATGAAAATATCTGAAAAGAATAATTAAACTAAAGAGGCTTGCACATTTAGAAGGTATCCTGTTTATGAGAAAATAATAATATAACAAGAAAAAGAAAACGAAGAACACATGCATATAGGAAGGCTCACTGTTACCATCTAAGAGAATCAAAGTTATTGAAAGAGGACTAAACTAAAATGACCTACAGTTAGGAAGACATGTCGTGAATATCGGAGGGCGTGCAAATAAATAAAAAGAAAAAGAACACTAAGAAGGCAAGCTGTTATTGATATCTAAGAGAATGGGAACATGTGAAAAAAAAAATAATACCTTGCAGAAATCCCAGAAACTAACATCGGGGAAAACAACTGAGAAGGTTTAATGACGCGTGTAAGCCATTCCTTCCCTCCGGTTAACATTACTACATAGAAGACTCGCATATACACAGACGGATTGGAACGGACGAGGCCGATGTGCAGCTCCCGGAAAGGTGGAGAGAGGGGAGACACAATGAAAGTTATTCACAGGTGTGTGTGTGTGTGTGTGTGTGTGTGTGTGTGTGTGTGTGTGTGTGTGTGTGTGTGGTGTGTGAGAGCGAGAGCGAGAGAGAGGGATAGCTGACCGTGTTGTTCTAGTTCGCTTAAAATAACAGCAAAAAAATCTAGCGTCCAAAGCTGTTTTTATGTTACTTTTTTGTCGTGTTTGTTTTCCTGTTGTTGTTGTTGATGTTCTTATTGTTTTGGGACGTTGTTTGTGAAGTTGCTCTTGCTGATATTGGAGGTCATTCTTTCTTCTTTTTTTCCATTTTCTTCTTTTCTTTCTTCTTTCTTCCTTTCTCTCATTAGTTCATTCTTTCTTTCTTTTTTTTCTTTATTTCGTTCTTGTTTAAGTTGTTTACGTTGTTTTAAGGTGACGGTTCCGTTATTGAGGTTACACTACACCACTTTCAGAACTCTTGATTTAGTGCTTTGATGATAGTGCTGGCTGTTGGCGTGGCTGTAAGTGATCTTGTTGTTGTTGTTGTTGTTGTTGTCTGTTGCGAGGAGGGTATTGTTGTTGAATTATTGGAGCTACTGTCTTCATCCACGGTATTTCTCTCACTTTATTTATTTATTTATTTTTTTACCCAACAGACAACACAACTCAAGGGCAACAAAAAAGAAAATGTAGAAAAAAAAAGCCCGCTAATTGTTGCTCACGTTAAGGGTACTACCATTGTTGTTAGTTTTCCTGCGATAGTTTATTATTTTTTTTACAGTCAAGGAAGCATCTCAAGGGCAAAAAAAAAAAAAAAAAAAAAAAAAAGGAGTGTGAGGAAAAAAAAAAGCCCGCTAATCGCTGCTCCTATAACAGAGAGTAGTAAACAGTGGCCAAAAGAAAGGTCAATTTTTTAACTATTGTTCCTGGTCTCGTTGTCTGTGGTAGTGGTGTTCCTGCTGCACTTATTCCATCTCTAAACACACACACACACACACACACACACACACACACACACACACACACACACACACACACACACACACACACACACACACACACACACACACACACACACACAGACACACACACACACACACACACACACACACACACACACACATACACACACACACACACACACTCGGAGCCAAAGTAAAGTGAACCTCCAACCAATTAACTTACTCAAGCCAACTTTCCGCAACACATCCTCTCTCTCTCTCTCTGTGTCTGTCTGTGTCTGTGTCTGTCTTTGTCTGTGTCTGTGTCTGTCTTTGTCTGTGTCTGTGTCTGTCTTTGTCTCTGTCTGTGTCTGTCTTTGTCTCTGTCTGTGTCTGTCTTTGTCTCTGTCTTTGTCTCTGTCTGTCTTTGTGTCTTTGTGTCTGTCTGTCTGTCTGTCTGTCTGTCTCTCTCTCTCTCTCTCTCTCTCTCTCTCTCTCCTTCTAACCTATCATATTTTCTCGCTCTTCCTTTATTTCCACACGTATTAACATTTCCTCCTCTCCTTTCCTCCTCCCAAAAGATTCTTCCTCCGCTGCTAACTTTCTCCTCCTTCCCTCCATCGATCTACCGAGCCTTCATGGAACGGTCTCGAAAGTAGTTAAGCAAAAAGACTTGTAAGGTGTTAGGCGATAGAGTAACCGAGGCTGTGAGGTAGATAAACTGATAGATATGTAGATGGATAGACAGATAGATAGAAAGATTTGATAGATAGATAGATAGAGATTTTTTACAGCAAAGGAAGTAACTCAAGAAAATATAAAACAAGCCCCAGATAGATAGATAGATGCTAGATAGATAAACAAAAATATCGAAAGTTGGATAAGACATAATATAGATAGAGAGACAGAGGCAGACAGACACAGACAAGCAGGCAAGCAGATAATCAATCCAACAGACAGACAGACGGACAGACGGAAAGCGGTTCACAACACTACTGCTTTTCTTTCTCCTCCTCCTCCTCCTCCTCCTTTTTCTTCCTCCTCGTATTTTCTTTCTCTCGTTCCAATCTTCAATATCCTTGTTCTAGGCTGCACTTTTTTCCTATAATTTTCGGTTTTACATTTTTCTCTCAACACCATATTCCTCGTAGTAGTAGTAGTAGTAGTAGTAGTAGTAGTAGTAGTAGTGGTGGTAGTAGTAGTAGTAGTATCATTATTATTCATCGATTTTTACGCCATTCTATCCTCCATTCTCCTCAATGATGTCTCACTTTGCTTCTTCCTATTTGCTCTCTCCTTGTCTTGTCTTCTGCCAAGCGAACGGAACCTCCTCCTCCTCGTTCTTCAATTTATTTTTTCTGCCTCTTCTTCAATCTCTTTCTCTTACTCCTCCCCCTCCTCCCTGCCTCCATCTTCTCTTTTTCTCCCTCCTCTTCTCCTCCCCCTCTTCTTTTCTTCTTGCCAGCCGAATTAGCCTACTCGTTCTCCTTCTTCAATTTCTTTTTTCTGCCTCTTCTTCATCCTCTTCCTCTTACTCCTCTCCCTCCTCCCTGCCTCATTCTTCCCTCTTTTCTTCCTCCTCTTCTCCTCCTCCTCCTCCTTCCTTTCTTCTTGGCAGCCGAATGAACCTACTCTCTCTCCTTCTTCAACTTCTCTTTATTGGTCTTCTCTATCCTCTTCCTCTTACTTATTCCCTTCCTCCCTGCCTACTTTTTCTCTTTTTCTTCCTTCTCTTCTCCTTCCCCTACTTCTTTTCTTCTTGCCAGCCGAATGAACCTACTCTTTCTCCTTCTTCAACTTCTTTTTATTGGTCTTCTTTATCCTCTTCCTCTTACTGCTCTCCCTCCTCCCTGCCTCCTCTCTTTCTTCCTTCCCTTCTCCTTCTCCTATTTCTTTTCCTTTTGCCGAACGAACGAAACATATTCTTTAACTTCTTTTTTTTCCTCTTCTTCGTCCCCTTTCTACTTCTCCCACCCCTCTTCCCATTTCCCCTCTTCTTTTTCTCTCTCCTCTTCCTCGCCTTCCTCTTCTTCTTCCTCCTCCGTCACCTCTTCTTCATCCTCTTCATCCTCATACTTCCATTAAATATTTAGCCTTCACCTCCTCTTCTTATATAATCTCTCCTCTTTCGCTCGTTTTTCATCTTCCGATTTAGGGTGAAGGAGAGGAGAGCAGCCACTGACCTCTGCTCTTACTTTCTCTCTTTCTCATCCTCTCCTTACCCTACCGTCCATCCCCTCGGCTCTCATCCCTCCGCTCTGCTCCGAGGTTATTTGTCAAGATCCCCTCTCGCCCCTATCCCTTCCTCCTTTTCCTTCCCACCCTCTTTCTCCTCGAGGATCCCAGCGAGGCTCATCGTCAGGGTCGAGTCCGCGGGTCTTAGGGTGAGGGGGCGGGCAACGTCAGGAAATTAATGATGGGAAGAGAGAGGAAGGGAAATTATGTAAAGAAACGTGTAGAAAAAGCGAAGAAATTGGAATGTTATGTTTTTTACGAAGCTGGGGAGGAGAGAGAGAGAGAGAGAGAGAGAGAGGAGAGAGAGAGAGAGAGAGAGAGAGAGAGAGAGAATAAAGGTAAACATTATGTATATCAAATAATATCAAAACAAATAGCGACGTGTGGCACATCAGGGTATCCAGAAATATGTCATTATTATTCATTGCTGCAGAGAGTATTTGTTTCAATGTTTGTTTGCTATTTCGTTTCTTTTGTGTGTGTGTGTGTGTGTGTGTGTGTGTGTGTGTGTGTGTGTGTGTGTGTGTGTGTGTGTGTGTGTGTGTGTGTGTGTGTGTGTGTGTGTGTGTGTGTGTGTGTGTGTGTGTGTGTGTGTGTGTGTGTGTGTTTGGCCTTGAGACGCAGCGAAAATGATAAATGAAGGAGATGGAGGAGGAAGTTGGAGGATAGGGAAGATTAGGAGAGAGGAGGAGCAGAAGGAGGAGAGGAAGAGGAGGAGGAGGAGAAGGGGGAGGAAGTGCTGGAAACATGAGGACAATTTTTTCCACAAGCCGGAGCTAAGGTTTCCATGGAAGAACGTTCTCATCCCTCCCCGCATCAGCGGCACGGACACACTACCAGCCCGAGCCGCGACGCTTGTCACACGGGCAAACAAGCGCCGTCATTGCCTCCACGGTGCATGAAGGGCCGTTGATGAGCGCCCTGAAGAGTGGTGTGGAGATGGAAGTTAAAAGGTGAGCGTGGCGCAAAAAAAAAGACATGCTGCAATCTGGTTATAAAATGACAGGAACGGTACTGCCGCTGCTGGTAACCCAAGGGTGGAAGGTAGCCCAAGGCTCGCAAACCAAACGATGTAAAAATACCAAGTGAACTAACTCACAGGGAAGGCAAAGCCCACACTCGCGCGACATACATGGCCTTGAATCATCAGCAATATATACAAGGGTGACAGGCTATCCTGGCTTCCAGGCAATGTATACGTGTCTATCAACACCAGTGACAACGAAAACGAACATATAATGTATTTAGGACGACTCGCTTCGATAACTGACAATGTCCAGGCGCAGAACATCTGTTTAAAGGGAAACTTTCAGGCCGCTCCTGGTACTTCTCAACACTTGTGAGATGACCCCGACATGGAGATGGCTGACATGTGACACTCTCACGGACGAGTCACTCATGTTCCCCAGGAGTGCCTCTCTCGCACGTGCCTGGCAATGTGGTGCTGTCACCATGTTTGTATAGTGTGATGGAGGACAGCACAATATTTTACAACAGTGTCGCCTCGGATCATTTTCCTCTCTTAGCGGGGCTAAAGATTAATGGGCTCCCGCCCTGACACAGGTCAGGCAGGCTGATGAAGCGAAAGACAAGTAGGATTTTTACGATGTGGAAAAAAGAGGCGCATGGTCGGGAGGTGACTGAGTTGAGATGTATTGACATGGAGCAGTGATTCCCATCCCATGGTCGCGGCCCAAATGAGGGTCACGAGAGTGTGTCTGAGACCGCTGGAGGGTCTTGGAAAAAAGCAATAATTATAATTATATCGTACTATACAGGTAGATTTTTTTCAAGTCACAGGTCAAATTTAAATCTTCCATTAATATGGTTGAATTACTTCAGTAAGACTGCATGACGATTCTCCTAAACCCATACTTACGAAAGTAGCGTTGTTATAAAGCACCCTTACACATACAATACGGCACGTCATACGATGAACATTCATGTATAATACTCGTCCGCAGAGCAAAGTGAGGAGGTCGAGGACAAAACCATAAATATCTGAAAGAATAACATAAAAAAAAAAAATGGAAATAAGTAGGGTCGCAACCAGAGAAGTTTGTGAACCACTGCCATAGAGCATAGATCCTGCCGGACCGAGGGCATCAAGGCTCTGTTAATGGACCACACCGGGCCTTGGTGGGGTGCACGATGCGTGTTGTCGTTGCCACGAGCAGCATGAAATGAAGGCAGATTCCGGGCTGGAGGGAAGGCGTGCGTGAGGCGCACAGAACTGCAGGGGAATCCCTCCGGCAGCACGCGGTGGGCCTCTGGCGGGAGGGATGTGTGTGCAGATCGTGCACGGATGGTGCTTATATACACATGCCATACTTAATGAAGGCAGTAAATAACAACTCAGATTTAGTGTCACAATCCTTTGATTTAGACTTGCATCTCTATCCGTGTAATGAATGCAACATCTGCATATCTCATAATCTTTCATATATCTACGTATCATTAACTTTTCTCCGTATTCCTCTTGTAAAATATATATATATATATATATATATATATATATATATATATATATATATATATATATATATATATATATATATGACATTTATTTTCGAGGTATGCAATAACCCCGCAAACAACGATGCATTTATTTCATCTTTCATCGGAGCAGGCCGGGAAATGACTCCACGGTTGCTAGGCATCACAGGATCGCTCGTTAACCGCCAGTGATCCCACGCGGCGCGTCAGGAGCCCGGGCCGGGATGCACAACCCGGTCAGGAAGTGTTCAGACTGCCGGTCATGACACTTTCAGCATAAAGACAACAAAGAATAGTTAATTACGTAGTTAGTAATATGATGCAAACACACGAGTAACCTTTCACACAAAGAAGCAGTATGTTATGGCACTCAACACTTAGTAATAAATGCGAATAAAAAATCCATGACTGTAACGAGCATTATGTTTTAGGAAGTGAAATATAGAGAACGTTGAACATGTGCCAGACGTTGCGTCATTCTTCACGGGGAGAAAAAAAGGCGATATTTTTCTCATACATCACCACAAGAGTCTTCCTGCGGGTCAGATTTATGGACTTGTGTATTCATGTAACAATAAATTAAAGAAACTCATAAAGAGAGTCTTGCACGGATTATTTTCCAACTTTATTGCTCATTCGTTATACTTGTTATATTTATAGTTTTTACGTCGTGCAAGAAAGTCAAAACGAAAAAATGTAAGGGAATATCAATTTTCAAAAAGTCGTGTGTGTGTGTGTGTGTGTGTGTGTGTGTGTGTGTGTGTGTGTGTGTGTGTGTGTGTGTGTGTGTGTGTGTGTGTGTGTGTGTGTGTGTGTGTGTGTGTGTGTGTGTGTGTGTGTGTGTGTGTGTGTGTGTACGCGCGTGTGTGTGTGTTGAACGGAAAGAACTAAAAAGAGAGAGAAAGGGAAAGAAACGGAAAAGGAGGCAAGAAGAGGGAGAGAGGTGGCAGTCATCCCTTGCCACTCCACTTAAATCTTTCATTGAACAAACAAGAGCATAATTCAGCTTCATTCAACGAGAGTAGAGGTAAAACGGAAAGCAACACGCGCGCGAGTTCACCACCACGGCCTGATAACGGGCTGGACTTGTGGTGGCCAGCAAACACCCTCCCGGTGAAAGAATAGCTCATTAACCGCTCTCTGAGTACTGCTGGAACCTTTACAACCCTCACTCCTCAGCCCCCTTGCTCAATAGGGGACAGTGAACACTCCTTGTCAGCGGAAAATCTCATCCTGTAGACCACTGAGCGACCGGAACATGTGTGTGTGTGTGTGTGTGTGTGTGTGTGTGTGTGTGTGTGTGTGTGTGTGTGTGTGTGTGTGTGTGTGTGTGTGTGTGGTGTGCGTGTGTGTGTGTGTGAAAGCTCGTGAAATTGCAACCATACATTGTTTTTATAGTGTTGTGTGTGGCTGGCATATATTTGCGGAGTTGCATTGAAAGCCTATACTTACAAGATTTCCACTCAGCAATCCTATCCTGAAACTCAGAACTACATATATGTGATTCTCTCTCTCTCTCTCTCTCTCTCTCTCTCTCTCTCTCTCTCTCTCTCTCTCTCTCTCTCTCTCTCTCTCTCTCTCTCTCTCTCTCTCTCTCTCTCTCTCTCTCTCTCTCTCTCTCCAGGCACACACACACACACACACACAGAAACGAGTGCGCGAGCGTTAGTCTTATTGCTTTAAATGAAACAAAAATGAGAAGAAAATGAGGAAAGAAGAGGCGCTCTCTCCGATCTTCCTCCTCCTCCTCCTCCTCCTCCTCTTTCTACTCTTCGTCAACCAGGTGACTGCTCAGGAGTGTTGCTAATGAGGAGGCCTAAGGGGTGTCGAGGGAGGGAACACCTGGTGGGGGGGGGGACAGAAGGGAGGGGGGGCAGGAAGGGCAGGTAAGGCTTGGGACGAGGCGGGGGGGGGTAGGAGGGGAAGGAGGGGAATTCATGTGTCAGTAGAATGCCCTCTCTCCCCAGCTCCCCTTCCCCCCCCTTGTTTTCTCTGCTTTGTGTTTTATGCTTGTTTTCTGTTAGTCTCTTCTTTTAATATGATCCTGTTTGTGTGTATGTGTGTGTGTGTGTGTGTGTGTGTGTGTGTGTGTGTGTGTGTGTGTGTGTGTGTGTTCCATTGTGTGAGACTCATTTTTCACGTTTATTATCACCCATTCCTTCCGAAATATATGTTCTGGAGGCAAATATCTGTGGCTGAGTGTGCCAAAATATTACAAAACGTCCTTGACAAATTCAAAAACTATTTCAAAAACCCTTAAGAGGCAAGATGACCTGTATACCGCCCTCACCAAACCTAAACTGGCCATCAGAGAGTAAAAGCTAACATGCGCTGATGCTTAAAAACTTCCTCTTCTCTGTCATTCATCTAGCACCCTTGCGAAACCTGAACAGATGATAAGGAAGGACTAAAAGGTGATATGTATTGAGGCTTAAGAAATTTCCTCATGTCTAGCACCCTTGCGAAACCTTGACAGATGATGAGAATAGAGACTGAAACTGATATGTATTGAGGCTTAAAAAACTCCACCTGTATAACACCTTTGCGAAACCTAAGCAGACGAAGTGAAAAGAGATTGCAGGCTGAGATATATAGATGCTTAAGAAAACTTCACCTGTATTACACCTTTGCGAAACCTAAACAGTCACTGAAAGCTGGTATGTATTGAGGCTTAAGAAACTTCCTCATATCTAATACCCTTGTGAAACCTAAGCAGACGATATAAAGGAATTCGAAAGCTTTACAAACACAAGAAGTAATATTAAGGCGGTATATTTTCATTATTAAGGATTAGAGGGGTCAAGCTTTCTAGGCTCAAGATGTATGTATGCTTATGTCTAGAAAGAAACAGAAAAATATGTAGATAGGAGATGCATGGGTATCAATGTATAGACAAAAATATGGAGCAAGAGGAAGCGAGCGAGCGAGCGAGCGAGAGAGAGAGAGAGAGAGAGAGAGAGAGAGAGAGAGAGAGAGAGAGAGAGAGAGAGAGAGAGAGAGAGAGAGAGAGAGAGAGAGAGAGAGAGAGAGAGAGAGAGAGAGAGAGAGAGAGAGAGAGAGAGAGAGAGAGAGAGAGAGAGAGAGAGAGAGAGAGAGAGAGAGAGAGAGAGAGAGAGAGAGAGAGAGAGAGAGAATGCAAGAAGAAGAACAAGAAGAAGAAGATGCAGCAGAAAAAGAAGAATCAGGACAGAAGAAACAAGAGGAATTAGAATATGAACAAGAATAAAAGAATGCGAACAAGAATAGAAGAAGAAGAACAGAAGACGAAGACGAAGAACAAGAACAAGAACAAGAAGAAGACGACGACAACGACGACGACAAAAGGCGAAATAATCAGCACAAAAGGAAGCAACATATACAGGAAAACAAGTCCAACCCAGATGATATGTCGGTCGTAACCTGGAGCGGCTCAAATCGCCCGGGTAACACAAACACGGCCCGGGAGTCGCGCCGCCTGCCAACGGACCGGTGAGGGACGCGAGCCGCTAAGAGGCTGGCGGGGTAACCTGAATAGCCTCGTAAAATACAGAAATGCAAGAGTAAATACCATTTTTCACAGGCAATGTACCCGCCCTGGCCATAAAGCCGACGCCAACAATACCCAGGAGAGAGAGAGAGAGAGAGAGAGAGAGAGAGAGAGAGAGAGAGAGAGTGGTAGGTAAAGAAAACAAACAAATATACACACAGACAAACAGGGTGACTGGAAGAAAACAAACAGAATTAAGGAAATAGAAATACACAACATGAGAGAAGCAAAAATGAGAACAAAGACAAACAGACGGACACACACACAAAATTATTCGGAAAGATAAAGACAGACATTTACAGGCCGGCTGGGAAGAGATTTTTGTTCTCTAGAAGAGGTAAACAAATGGAGATATTTATGCAGGTGAACATAAAACGCGAAACGAGGAAAATCACGGCCCAGGTGAATACTCATTATCATGACCCCAGACAGCAGTAACAGCGAGGGACACTTGAAAATGAGATACAGGATCGCGTAGGACAGCTGGAGTTACAAGTAGCTGTCTTGAACCTCATGGAGAGGCGGGCAGCAGAACGAGGCTCATGACGAGGCATAATTGAATCAGTCCTCTAGGCACTTAAGTGGCCTGCAAAACATATTAAAGCACCTGTTGCACGTGCGTGAAGAACGTTCAGTAAACTAATGACACAACAGTGTAATGGTCGATGGAATTTTTAATATGTTGATCGCTTCCGCAATAACTGATGTTGCGGGAAAATCACTCCACTGGCACATGACCTGATTTTAGATATTAAAACTCCTGTTGATGTTTGCACTACATCGCCTGGCGTTGACCGGTAAACTTTTGTTTCTAGTTATCGGGTTAGCGTGGAGCTTAACACACAACATTACTGAACGCTGGGTACTTGATGAGGAAGACAAAGAGGACGGATAGGAATGAAATTAAATGGGAGGGGAAGTAAAGAAGCAGAAGAAAGAGGAGGACAAAGAGGAGGAGAAACGACCGTGAGAGCAAAAAGAAAGATGGAAATGAGGGGAAGTAGAGCGACAGGAGCAAGAAGGAGAAAGAGGAGGAGCGGCCGTGAGAGCTGGAGGGAATAACGCGGAGCACCTGGCGGAGAAAGTAATAAACACAAGGGTAACGCGAGGCTCGGCTAACAGGGTGTTTCTGATGAAGAATTGTTGGGAGGCTCGCTCCAACATCGTTATGGAACTTTGCCGTTCGGGAAAAAAGAAAGACGAGAGGTAAGAGCAGACAGAGGAGCAGGAGGAGGAGGGAGGAAAGGGTAAGAGGATAAAAGGATGGATGAGAGAAGACGGGAAGGTAAGAAACGGAGCTCACTTGGAGGTACAACAAGAACTATTCCTCACTGATTCTAGTGTTGAAAGTGTATTATCAAGTGCCAAGTTATAAGAAAAGGAGGGAGTGAAAGGAAGTAAGTAAGAGAGGATGAGAGAAGACGGGAAGGTAAGAAACAGAGCTCACTTGGAGGTACAACAAGAACTATTCCTCGTTGATTCTAGTGTTGAAAGTGTATTATCAAGTGGTAAGTAGGAAAAGGAAGAAGTGAAAGGAAGTAAGTAAGAGAGGATGAGAGAAGGCAGGAAGGTAAAGCAACAGAGCTCACTTGGAGGTACAACAAGAACTATTCCTCGTTGATTCTAGTGTTGAAAGTGTATTATCAAGTGGTAAGTAGGAAAAGGAAGAAGTGAAAGGAAGGAAGTAAGAGAGGATGAGAGAAGACGGGAAGGTAAAGCAACAGAACTCACTCAGATATAACAAAAAAACTATTCCTCTTTAGATTCTAGTGTTGTAAGTGTACCATAAGTGGCAAGTGAGAAAAGGAGGAAGTGAAAGGGAATCAATAAGTACAAATGAGAGAAGACAGAATGGTAAAAAACAACAGAACACACTTACAGGTATAACAAAAACTATTCCTCTTTAGATTCTAGTATTGGAAGTGTAGCATTAAGTGGCAAGTGGGAGAAAGGGGAGGAGGAAAAATTGACGGATGAAAGAAAACAGGATGGTAAAAGAGACGGAAATCACTCAGAGATACGACAAAAACTATTCATATTTAGACTCTAGTGTTGGAAGTGTGATATTAAACGGCAAGTAAGAAAAGAAGGCAGGAAAGGAAAGGAGGAAAAATGACGGAAGAAAGAAAACAGGATGGTAAAACAAAGACGGAAATCACTCAGAGATACGACAAAAACTATTCATATTTAGACTCTAGTGTTGGAAGTGTGATATTAAATGGAAATGAAGAAAATAAGGCAGGAAAGGAAAGGAGGAAAAATGACGTAAGAAAGAAAACAGGATGGTAAAAGAGACGGAAATCACTCAGAGATATGACAAAAACTATTCATATTTAGACTCAAGTGTTGGAAGTGTGATATTAATTAAGTGGCAAGTAAGAAAAGGAGGCAGGAAAGGAAAGGAGGAAAAATGACGGAAGAAAGAAAACAGGATGGTAAAAGAGACGGAAATCACTCAGAGATACGACAAAAACTATTCATATTTAGATTCAAGTGTTGGAAGTGTGATATTAAACGGCAATTAAGAAAAGGAGGAAGGAAAGGAAAGGAGGAAAAATTGACGGATGAAAGAAAACAGGATGGTAAAAGAGACGGAAATCACTCAGAGATATGACAAAAACTATTCATATTTAGATTCAAGTGTTGGAAGTGTGATATTAATGTGACGCTGACGATGACGATGTATATGTTGTTGTTGTTGTTGTTGTTGTTGTTGTTGTTGTTGTTGTTGTTGTTGTTGTTGTCCCTTTTCCGACTGCTACAAACTGCTACGAGTGTTTCTGATGCAGGTTTAGTTGTTGGAATTACTTATACTGGAGTTGTTGGTGCTGATAACGTTTGTGGTATTATTGTGGTTATTTTTTCTGTTGTATTTGCGGTGGTGATGGTGGTGATAGTGGTGGTGGTGATAGTGGTGGTGGTGGTGGTGGTGATAGTGGTGGTGGTGATAGTGGTGGTGGTGGTGGTGATAGTGGTGGTGGTGGTGGTGATAGTGGTGGCGGTGGTGGTGATAGTGGTGGTGGTGGTGTGGTGGTTGCTGTTTTTATTGGTCTTTTTTTCTGTATTGTTATTATAATCCTAACAATGGGACTCGTATTAATTTCCTTCTCTAACATTTATTCTCGATATTTTTCATCTCAACTCTATTTTCTACATCCTGGTGCTGATTTTAATTGTTTTTTTATTGGTCTCCTTTTTCTTCTTTTTCTTATTGTGCTTCTAACAATGATACTCGTACTCACACTCCTTCTCTAATTTCTATTCTCGATACTTTTCATCCCGACTCTATTTTCTACATCCTGGTGCTGATTTTAATTGTTTTTTATTGGTCTCCTTTTTCTTCTTTTTCTTATTGTACTTCTAACAATGATACGCGTACTCATACTCCTATAATTTCTATTCTCGATAATTTTCATCTCAACTCCATTTTCTACATCCTGGTGCTGATTTTAATTGGTTTTTATTGGTTTCCTTTTTTCTTCTTTTTCTTATTGTGCTTCTAACAATGATACTCGTACTCACACTCCTTCTCTAATTTCTATTCTCGATAATTTTCATCTCAACTCCATTTTCTATACTCCGGTGATGATTTTTGTTGATTTTTATATGTCTCCTATTTCGTCTTATTCTTATTGTAATTCTAATGATACTCGTACTCACACTCCTTCTCTGTTTTCTTTTCTCAATACTTTTAATCTCAACTCTATTTTCTTCATCCCGGTGCTGGTGCTGCTTTTCCTGCTGCCGTCGTTGTTATCGGAGCTGTTATCCCTGGGAGGCTGTTATCCCGGCTGCTGAGTGAAGGGGACAGGCTCAGGCTCGGCGCTGTATCACGGCACGCAACAATTCTATCTCAGTGAAAGTAAATCCACAAGTTACGTTGATGCTGACATATTACAATGATTTAATATTTCTCTTCGTGCCCTCTTCTCTCTCTCTCTCTCTCTCTCTCTCTCTCTCTCTCTCTGTCTCTGTCTCTCTCTCTGTCTCTGTCTCTGTCTCTGTCTCTGTCTCTGTCTCTGTCTCTCTCTCTCTCTCTCTCTCTCTCTCTCTCTCTCTCTCTCTCTCTCTCTCTCTCTCTCTCTCTCTCTCACTAGTGGCGTCCCTCAGGGCTCGGTTCTTGGGCCAGTGCTCTTCATTATTTACATCAACGACGTGGATGTTGGACTCAATAACCGCATTAGTAAATTTGCAGACGACACAAAGATTGGTAACTCGGTTCTCACTGACGAAGACAGGCAAAGCCTCCAAGAGGATTTGCACAAAATTTCAGCTTGGTCGGATAGATGGGAGATGCCCTTTAACGTAGACAAGTGCCAGGTCCTTCAAGTTGGAACGAGGAATAAGAAGTTCGATTATGAAATGCGCGGCGTTAAACTCAAAAGCGTTCAATGCGTCAAGGACTTGGGGGTCAAAATCGCGCCAAACCTCAAATTCTCACAGCAATGCATCGATGCAGCAAATAAAGCGAACAGAATGTTGGGCTTCATTAAAAGAAACTTTTTATATAAGAATAAAGATGTAATACTCCCGTTCTACAACAGTTTAGTCAGACCCCACTTGGAATATGCGGTACAGTTTTGGTCTCCCCACCATGCAAAGGATATTGCTAAATTAGAAGGTGTTCAGCGTCGGGCAACGAAAATTATCCCTTCCTTGCGCAACAAATCCTACGAAGAAAGGCTTTCCACCCTTAACATGTTCTCTCTTGAGAAACGTCGCCTCCGAGGAAAACTGATCGAATGTTTTAAAATACTTAATGGTTTCACGAATGTAGACAGATCAACATTGTTTATGATCGATGACACTTTGCGCACGAGGAACAATGGCGTAAAACTCAGATGTAGACAAGTAAATTCAGACTGCACCAAATTTTTCTTCACCAACGTTGTAGTGCGAGAATGGAATAAGCTTCCACCATCAGTGGTCCAGTGTAACACGATTGACTCCTTCAAAAATAAGCTCGACCGTCACTTCCTTCAACTTAATATCAACTAGAGTAGAAATACAACGTTTTGGAGTCTTCTGATTAATGTAAAATCACTTAGGTTTAAGGACAGACCACCAAGTCAGGACCATGTGGTCCGTGTGGTCTGATTTTCTATATAAATCTATGTAAATCTCTCTCTCTCGCCCCTTTCCGCCCACGTGACCAGAGCCGGTGACGCGCCTCAGGCCTCGCTTCCTGCTTTACTCGCGTCAACTTTAACCTTTCTTCCTCGCTGTGTTACACTCAGAAAACAGAACAGCAGCGAAAATTAATATTACCAACAACAATGGAAATGATGATGACAATGATGATAAAAACTAACAATAAGAATCACACATAATAATAATAATAATGACAATAATAATAATAATAATAATAATAATAATAATAGTTTTGATATCTATGATAATAATAGTGATGATGATGATAATGATAATATTAAAAGTAGTTGTTGTGATAATATTTTTGACGATTATATTTTTTTATTATTATGACCATTATTTTCTATTATTTTCATTATTATTCATATATTATTCATATCATATTTCTTATTATCATTATCATCATTATCATCATTATTATTATTATTATTATTATTATTATTATTATTATTATTATTATTATTATTATTATTATTATTATTATTATTATTATTATTATTATTATTATTATTATTATTATTATTATTATTATTATTATTGTGATTCTTATTGTTAGTTATTATCATCATCGTCATCATCATTTCCATTGTTGTTGGTAATATTAATTTTCGCAAAAATGATTAAAAAAAAAACAGGTGCAACAGGTAGGGAGGAAAACCCAGCAGGAGTAATACCAAGAGGAGTGGAACCTGATTCCCACCTCATTCCCATGCGCGCGCCCACAACCTCTTATCAGCCGCTGTTTACTGCCGGCACATTACCCTGGGGAGCGAGGCAGCAGCAGGAGGAAGGAGGAGGAGGAGGAAACGGAGGAGGAGGAGGAGGAGGAGGAGGACGTGGCGGTAATAGTAAAGTCAAGGTGAGGAAGAAGAGTTAAAGTTTAAGTGTAAAATTGATAAGATGCGAAAGAAAATCAACAACAGAATCCGTGAAAAATGAGACGATTAGAATGAATGTCAACAAGCAGGGGGAGAGAGAGAGAGAGAGAGAGAGAGAGAGAGAGAGAGAGAGAGAGAGAGAGAGAGAGAGAGAGAGAGAGAGAGAGAGAGAGAGAGAGAGAGAGGAAGCGGCAGTAGTAGTGAGTAGTTGTAGTAGTAGTAGTAGAAGTAGTAGTAGTAATAGTAGTGGTAGTAATGGTAGTAGTAGTGGTAGTAATGGTAGTAGTCGTGGTAGTAATGGTAGTAGTCGTGGTAGTAATGGTAGTAGTAGTGGTAGTAATGGTAGTATTAGTGGTAGTAGTAGCTGTAGTAGTAGTAGTTTATGTTGTTGTGGTCGAGCTGAGTGTGTGGTGTAGTGGGGACGGTGTTTGGCGCAGCGGCCGGTAGGTGGCAGCACAGGGCGTCAGCAAACATGGCGGCGCCGCTGTAATCTGAAATACAAGCCGAGCTACAAGTACTTTTAATCCCCAGGACAAACAAGGCACCTGAGGCTCTTCCTTCCTGGCAAGCGGAGGAAATTGAGAGCGTCGGGGGGGGGGGGGGGGTAGGGAGAGCGAGAGAGAGAGAGAGAGAGAGAGAGAGAGAGAGAGAGAGAGAGAGAGAGACACATATATAGACACAGACATACAGACAAACAAACAGACACAGATAGACAGACAGGCAAATGGAGCTTAGTAGATATATATGTTAATTGAAAAAGAAAAAGAGAAAAAAGTGTGTGTGTGTGTGTGTGTGTGTGTGTGTGTGTGTGTTGACCAAACCGAAAGGCATTAGGGAAATATTCTCCTCACAAAGCGAATACACTTTTCCTTCCCCGTCGGAGTCATCTCATATTTGTCTTCGTATTCCTTCCCTTAAAAGCCTTGCTCTTGTCCTTCATCTCCCATCGCCTATTCTTCCTCATTGTCCTTTATTTTCATTTCCTCTGATGCTCCTTCCTTCTCCTCTTGCTCCTGTTCCTTTGCCTCTCTTAAATATGTTCTCTTTGTACTCCCCACCGCTCTTCTAAAACGCTTCCTCCTGCTCATCGTTTTCTTTTCCCTTTTTATATTGCTGGAGATACATTTTTATATGTCGCTATGGCCAAAGAGAGAGGTAGAAAATGACAGAAGAATGGAGAAGAGACAGGGAGAAAAAGACAAAACAGAGTGACAGGACTAGAGAGATATAAGAAAAGGGGAGACAGGAGAAGAGAAAGACAGAAAAAGACAAACAAATAGGGTGACAGGACTAGAGAGATATAAGAAGGGGGGAGACAGGAGAAGAGAAAGACAGAAAAAAGACAAACAAACAGAGTGACAGGACTAGAGAGATATAAGAAAAGGGGAGACAGGAGAAGAGACAGACAGAAAAAGACAAACAAACAGTGACAGGACTAGAGAGATATAAGAAAAGGAGAGACAGGAGAAGAGAAAGACAGAAAAAGACAAACAAATAGGGTGACAGGACTGGAGAGATATAAGGAGAGGGGAGACAGGAGAAGAGAAAGACAGAAAAAGACAAACAAATAGGGTGACAGGACTGGAGAGATATAAGAAAAGGGGAGACAGGAGAAGAGACAGACAGGAAAAGACAAACAAATAGAGTGACAGGACTGGAGAGATATAAGGAGAGGGGAGACAGGAGAAGAGACAGACAGCAAAAGACAAACAAATAGAGTAACAGGACTGGAGAGATATAAGGAGAGGGGAGACAGGAGAAGAGACAGACAGAAAAAGACGAACAAATAGTGACAGGACGAGACAGATATAAAAAGGTAGGAGAGACAGGCAGAAAAAGACAGAGTGACAGAACTAGAGAGATATAAAAAGAGAGAAGTAAAGAGATACAAAGAGGGATAAAGAGCATTGAGAGACAGACAGAAAGAGAGAGAAACAGACAGAAAGAGAAACAAAGAGATAGACGGAACAAGAGATATAGAGAAAGAAGAGATGGAAAAATATAGAAGAGTATCATTGACAGACAAAACAAAAATAGACAAATACATAGATTGACGGGACTAGAGAGATATATATAAAGATGAAGGGAGAGAGACAGAAAAAAGCGGGAGTTATGTGAGTTCTGATATCTGGCAACACCTTATGAGTATCCCTTTACTCCTCCTCGTTACATCATGCCTTCTCCTCACTCATTTACTCATCCCCAGCCTTCCTCCTCTCGTGCTCTTTCCCTCTAGGCTTGGTTGCGGTCAGGTTAAGTTTTGTTACGTTAAGGTGAACAAGACTTACGTATCTGTTCCTTCCTCCTTGTTAAATCACACCTTGTCCTTACTCATTTACTCATCCCAGCCTTCCTCCTCTCGTGCTCTTTCCCTCTAGGCTTGGTTGCGTTAAGTTAGGTCAGGTTAAGTTTTGTTACGTTAAGGTGAACAAGACTTAAATATCTGTTCCTTCCTCTTTATATGACACCTTTTACTCACTCATTTACTCATCCCCAGCCTTCCTCCTCTCGTGCTCTCTCCTCCCCTCCAGGCTAGGTTAAGTTAGGTTAAGTTAAGTTTTGTTACGTTAAGCTGAACAAGACTTAAGTATCTGTTCCTTCCTCGTTATGTCATACCTTGTCCTTACTCATTTACTCATCCCAGCCTTCCTCCTCTCGTGTTCTCTCCCTCCAGGTTAGGTTAGGTTAGGTTAGGTTAGGTTGAGTTTTGTTACGTTCAGCTGAACAAGACTTAAGTATCTGTTCCTTCCTCCTTGTTAAATCACACCTTGTCCTCACTCATTCACTCATCCCCAGCATTCTTCCTCTCGTGCTCTTCCCCTCTAGGCTAGGTTAGGTTAAGTTAGGTTAGGTTGAGTTTTGTTACATTCAGCTGAACAAGACTTAAGTATCTGTTCCTTCCTCGTTATATCACATCTTGTCCTTACTCATTTACTCATCCCAGCCTTCCTCCTCTCGTGCTCTCTCCCTCCAGGCTAGGTTAAGTTAGGTTAGGTTAGGTTAAGTTTTGTTACGCTCAGCTGAACAAGACTTAATTATCTGTTCCTTCCTCGTTATATCACATCTTTTCCTCACTCACTCACTCATCCCCAGCATTCTTCCTCTCGTGCTCTTCCCCTCCAGGCTAGGTTAAGTTAAGTTAGGTTAGGCTGAACAATGAGTATCCTTTCTTCCATCCTCGTTATATCTCATTTCATCCATAGCTATTTACTCACCCATAATCCTTCTCTGTTCGAGCTCTCTTCCTCCAGGCTAGGTTAAGTTAGGTTAGGTTAAATTTTGTTACGTTAAGCTGAACAAGACTTAAGTATCTGTTCCTTCCTCCTCGTTATATCGCATCGTGTCCTCACTCATTTACTTATCTTTAGCCTTCCTCCTCTCGTGCTCTCTCCCTCCAGGCTAGGTTAAGTTAGGTTAGGTTAGGCTGAACAATGAGTATCCTTTCTTCCATCCTCTGTTATATCACATTTCGTCCATAGCTATTTACTCATCCATAACCTTTCTCTGTACGAGCTCTCTTCCTCCAGGCCAGGTTAGGTTAAGTTAGGTAGGTTAGGTCAGGTTGGGTTAGGTTGAAGAACTAATGAATATCTGTTCTAAACTCCTTGTTATATTCCATCTTTTACTCAATTGTTTATTCATCCCAAACCTTCCTCCTCTGGTGCTCTCAGGCTTGGCTAGGTTATGTTAGGTTAGGTTAGGGTTTAGGTTAGGCTGAACAACTTGAGTATCCGTTCTTTCCTCCTCGACATATAACATCCCGTCCTTAGAACTCATCATTTGCCTTCCTTCTCTCGTGTTCTCTCCCTCCAAGCTAGGTTAAGTTAGGTTAGGTTAAGTTTAGGTTAGGTTGAACAAACTTAAGAGTATCCATTCCTTCCTCCTTGTCATATCACATCCCGTCCTTAGAACTCATCCCTTACCTTCCACCTCTCGTGTTCTCTCCTTCCTGGCTAGGTTAAGTTAGGTTGAACAGTTGATGAGTATCCCTTCTTTCGTCTTCGTTATATCACATTTCGTTCACAATCATTTACTCATCCCTAGCCTTCCCGTGTTCTCTCCTTCCGGGCTAAGTTAGGTTAGGTTAGGTTAGGGTTTAGGTTAGGCTGAACAACTTGAGTATCCGTTCTTTTCTCCTCTACATATTACATCCCGTCCCTTGAACTCATCCCTTACCTTCCCCTCTCGTGTTCTCTCCCTCCAAGCTAGGTTAAGTTAGGTTAGGTTAAGTTTAGGTTAGGCTGAACAGCTTAAGAGTATCCGTTCTTTCCTCCGAGTCATATCACATCTCGTCCTTAGAATTCATCCCTTACCTTCCTCCTCTCGTGTTCTCTCCCTCCAGGCTAGGTTATTATTATTTTTTTTACAACAAAGGAGGCAGCTCAAGGGCACAACAAAAGGAAACAATAATAAAAAAAAAAGCCCGCTACTCGCTGCTCCTAAAAAAGAATCAAAAGAGGTGGCCGAAAGAGAGGTCAATTTCGAGAGGAGAGGTGTCTTGATACCCTTCTCTTGAAAGAGTTCAAGTCGTAGGCAGGAGGAAATACAGATGAAGGAAGATTGTTCCAGAGTTTACCAGCGTGAGGGATGAAAGAGTGAAGATGCTGGTTAACTCTTGCATAAGGGGTTTGGACAGTACAGGGATGAGCATGAGTAGAAAGTCGTGTGCAGCGGGGCCGCGGGAGTGGGGGAGGCATGCAGTTAGCAAGTTCAGAAGAGCAGTCAGCGTGGAAATATCGATAGAAGATAGAAAGAGAGGCAACATCGCCACGGAATTTAAGAGGTAGAAGACTATCAGTAGGAGGAGGAGAGCTGATGAGACGAAGAGCCTTAGACTCCACTCTGTCCAGAAGAGCTGTGTGAGTGGAGCCCCCCCACACGTGAGATGCATACTCCAGTTAAGTTAGGTTAGATTAGGTTAAGTTTAGGTTAGGCTGAACAACTTGAGTATCCGTTCTTTCCTCCTAGTCATATCACATCCCGTCCTTAGAACACATCCCTTATCTTCCTCCTCTCGTGTTCTCTCCCTCCAGGCTAGGTTAAGTTAGGTTGAACAGCTGATAAGCATCCCTTCTTTCCTCTTCGTTATATCACATTTCTTCCTCAGTCATTTACACATCCCTAACCTTCCTTCCTCCTCTCGTGCTTTCCCTCCCCTTTCCTCTCTCCCCTCTCTCCCCTCCCCGCCACCCATACCGCAACCTTCTCTCATTAAAACTTTGACATTGGCCACATCTTTTCCCTCCTCAAATCTTCATATAATTTTTCCCCTCAAGGATTGTCGTCAGGGAAGCCTCTCTCTAACCTCCGCTCTCTCTGTCGTACTCAGATCCATGTATGTCAATTATATTTACTCGGTTCTTTTGTTGATATCGATGATCCTTTCTTTCTTTCTTCCTGTCTCACCTCCTTATCTTTATATCCAACGTTCAACTCTATTAGTGAGTACTTAACATGAGACACTACTCCGTCGACAAGGGAGAGAGAGGATGAGGGGAACGGAGGAGAGAGAGAGGTGTGTGTGTGTGTGTGTGTGTGTGTGTGTGTGTGTGTGTGTGTGTGTGTGTGTGTCATAGTCCATTCACCGGTAGATATTTCAAAGTTGGATAAGACATGAACGGGGATTTTAATAAATACTGTTGTCATCGCTGGTGTTGGTGGTAGCGGCGGTGAAACTGCCACTGAATACCAAGGAAACATAATAGCCCAACATGTTCACAACGGGTTGGTTTTCAGTCACTGTTATCCGCGTTGTCAATTAAAACTCCAATACTATTTCAAATGTTCTCTTTGTCATTTTTCGACACAAAGAAAGATTTGGAATTAATTTTACAAGTGAGGGCAATGTTTTCATCAAAGAAAGATAGATAGAAGATAGATTGAAGAGAGAGAGAGAATAGTAACTCATTTTAAATTACGAAATTGTTATATAAGACATTTTCGTGTTGGTGTCTTTTTTCCTTACTAATTTCTTTGTCAGTTTTCTGTCGCTGTATTTTTGTTGGTTTTCAATTCCTATCTGCCTGCCTGTTTATATTGTTGTTGGTCTGCTCAGCTCTGTTTTTATGTATGAATGTATACTCCCTCCACCCCTTCTCTCTCTCTCTCTCTCTCTCTCTCTCTCTCTCTCATGTTATAACTCAATTAAGTCACGGGGCATTAATATTGACGGGGCGTGGCAGGCGGAGGCAGGCAGGGCGGGGGCCGGGGCGGGGGGCGGGGGGGGGAAGGTGAAGGGTGAGGGAGGAATGGAAAAGGGAGCTGGTGGAATAGAAGGAAGGGGAAAAAATTAATAGAGGAGTGGCAGTGCATGGCATGAAGGTGTTAGAGGTCAGCATGTAATGGAAAAAATATTGAATAGGCAGAAAACGGGTAACAGCGAGCAACATGAAGCTTATTGGTATAAAGTATTTCAGCTATTCGTAAAGGACTTCAGTGACCCGTTCAACGGACTGAAAGGTATCCTGAACGTCTGAAACTGATCTACAAGAGTGATTAACCCATTGGATGCGGATTTCCTACAAGAAGACATCACCAAGCTACAGGAGTGGAACAAAAAGTGGCTGCTCCAATTTAGTGAAGAAAAATGTGAGGTCATGCATCTTGGGAGGGGAAATCCAGCATACCAATACCACATGGGAAACACTCCACTACCCACCACAGAGGCGCAGAAAGACCTGGGAGCATATGTTACCAGGCTACAAGTGAAGGCGAAATCCGTGCCAATCGCAGCGGACGGGTTAAGTGACGACCAGAAGCACCGGTGAATTTGCCAAGCAGGAACGCTTCTCTCTGGAACCGTGCAGGGTATCAAAGGATAATTATATTTCTAGAAACTTGATATTTCATCTTTAATAATTTTCTCTACGATCTTGCCTGCCACTGATGTCAAGCATTTATTTTTGTTCTAAATCAGTGCTACGTGTCTTTCGGGACCATGTTCAGTTGTAACGTCTGATAGAGTATGCTGGTAAGTGGCGGAAGTATTTGCCATTTGGTATTTCCGATAACCACAGAGCTTTCATCCTCTCTGAAACACCTGACGAACTGGGTAAATCACACGTCATTATGAGCGAACCGGCTTTATGTTGCCTGCTCTTCTATGTTGCTTAGTTTCCTGCTCCTCTTCCTCCTCCTCTTCCTCCTCCTGCCTGCTGACTTATTACTGTGGAGTTTGTTAAAGTACTTTTGAACATTATATTCGCGTATTTTGCCAATTTCCAAATGTGTAATCCCGAGGAACAAAGGCCCTCTGGAACGATTCCGTGCTCGCTACCGTGAACACAGACGTGAAATTCGTCTTCAGAAACCTGGATGTACTTACTGTTCAGGATGAGTACACCAAACTCGTGACTCAGTGTTCCGTTAGTGATTTTTTTGCCTTCATTTTCGTTTTAGCGTATGCGAAAAAACTGTTTTGAGTTGGTCTTGGCTTTGGGTCTTCGAGGATGCCTTGTTACCCTTCCAGGACTTCGGCCATGTTGCGTTTTTCATTAATATATACAGGGAGGAAAGAAGTAAGAATAGATGAATGCCAGGAGTGAGACAAGGGAAAAAGCACCACGCCTGAGAGGTAGATATACAGGGATTAAATTAAAATTACTCGTATTGAAGTTGCTACACATTTAACTTCTACATCCACGGCGCCCAAGAACACATATTTGACAAGGCTTTCGCAGGTGTTGTTGGCATTTCCAGTAGTAGTTTTATAACCCTGGTGGTAGTTTGACCCTTCTTCTGTACCCTGAACCTAAAAAAACACTCATTAGAACCTGTTTGATATCCCCCTTTGACCTTTAGAAATAGCTGATGTGAGAAGGGAAAGTGTCTTGTATTACCAGCGTTGCTCTCCTAGATTTCATGGGAACTGTTGTCTCCGGTCCTTCCAGGCGTTTATCACTGAGGACGCTTAAACGATATCAATTGCGGTGACACTTCCAGTTGGCTCCAGTTTACAGGGAGTTGCTGCTCCATGCAAAATTGAAATTGGCTGTCCCATAGTCGGTTATCGCGGACATGTTATCAAACAGTTTGTGCTGACACTGGAAGAGGAGGAGGAGGAGGAAGAGAAGGAAGAGCAAAGGGATGAGGAAGAGGAGGAGAGGGTGATGGAACGGACGGAGAGGAAGGGGGAATGAGAATGAGGATAGGGTGGTGGAGGAGGAGGAGCAGGAAGAGGAGGAGCAGGGGGAGGAGAGGGGGGAGGTAGTGGTGGTGGTGGAGGGAGGGAATTGTTGAAGGGGAGGAGAGGAAAGAGGAGGAGAAGCAGGAAGAAAAGAAAATGAAGAGGAGGAGGAGGAAGAGAAAGTAGAACAAGAAAAATGAAGAAGTAGAAGAAGAAGAACAAGGAAAAAGACGAAGCAGAAGAAGAAGGACAACAACAACAACAAGGAGATGGAGGAGGAGAAGGAACAAGAGTTGGAGGAGGAGGAAGAGGAGAGTGCATGGTGAAAGAGCAAAAGCGACAGACGACATATACAGTAGAGGGAAGGGGGCAAGGGGAGGAGAGGGGAGGGGGGCAAGGAGTGGAGAGGGGAGTTGGGCAAGGAGAGGGGAGAGGAGGGGGGCAAGGAGAGGGGAGGGGAGGGGGGCAAGGAGAGGAGAGGGGAGGGGAGGGGGTCAAGGAGAGGAGAGGGGAGGGGAGGGGGGCAAGGAGAGGAGAGAGGGAGGAGGGGTCAAGGAGAGAGGGAGGGAGGGGGCAAGGAGAGGAGGGAGGAGGGGGCAAGGAGAGGGGAGGGGAGAGGAGGGAGGCAGCGAGTAGAGGGAATGCGGCAATGACCTCCAAGTAGAGTTTGATTTGTACACTTCAGCGATGCAATCCTTTTCCACTACACTGTAATAGATATTTCCATTACACGAAGGCGGGAGGAGAAAGAGGAGGAGGAGGAGGAGGAGCAGGAAACTAAGCAACATAGAAGAGCAGGCAACATAAAGCCGCTTCGCATCTTAATGACGCAGCCTACATTAGTGATTTAACCAGTTCGTCAGGTGTTTCAGAGAGGATGGAAGCTCTTGCTGTAAGTTAGTGCCGACCGTTCACTCTTTACTCCTGACGCAACAAAGTAACAGTCAATGTGATCGTTTTGTTAATTGGTTTCCCATTCTCGCATGTATCTTTCTCGCATTTTATCGCTTTCGGGTTAAACTGAAGCGCAAAATGTTGGGAATAATCGATGTTGCTGTGTTTGTTTACATAACTGAAAACCTGTCCCAAACCTCCTTCTCAATGTTTTCCTCTTCCTCTTGCTTCTTACTCGTAAGGCTCTCAGTTACTTTTCTCATTTTCCTACAATATCTTTTTCCTCCCTCTCTTCCTTCTCCTCCTTTTCTCCTCTTACTTCCTTTTTTCTCATCTTCTTCGCCCTCGTCCTCGTCCTCGTCCTCCTCATCTTGCTCGTCTTCTTCGTCTTCTTCGTAATCCTCTTTTTTCTCCTCTTCTTCTTCTTCCTCTTCTTGTTATACCCCAACGATGATGTAGTTATGGTGGAGCGTCATTGTGCTCTTTCGACGTATTCAATGCTACTGCGATTGTCAGACCAGAACGGCACTGCGTATTCCAGGAGAGGTCTTACCAAGGAATTATAGAAAAACATCATCACTCCCGGCGTCATGCACTTGAAGTTCCTCGCCATGAACACTAGAATAGAGGAGGCGGAGGAGGAGGAGGATGAGAATAAGCATGAGGATGAAGAGGAGAAAGAGGAAGAGGAAGAGGAGGTGGAGGAGGAGTAGGATGAGAATGAGCATGAGGAGGAAAAGGAGAAAAAGGAAGAGGAGGAAGAGGAAGAGGAAGAGGAGGAGCATGAGGAGGAAGAGGAAAAGGAGGAGGAAGAGGAAGAGGAGGGGGAGGTGTAGTAGTAGTAGGAGGAGGAGGAGGATAAAAAGATGGATTAAAAGTCGGAATGCGTGTCAGACGAAAAAAAAAGTATATATAAGAGACTGAGAAACGTACAAGTTATGATGTAGTTATATCGTATAAATATGGTATTATGCATGTTTATGGAGCGTATTACTTCGTCAATAATGTTTGCCTCCACCTCCATTTTCTGTTACTCCTTTTTAATGTTCCTCCTCCTCTTCATCCTTCTTCTCTCCTTCCTGTTCCCTCACCTCGCTTCTCTCCTCGTTTTCGTTTCCTTCATTCCTCCTCCTCCTCCTCCCCTCCTCCTCCTTCACTTTCCTCCAGGTTGTCAACAGGATATTACTCGCCCGCTATTTTCATCTTTTTTTCTGTTTTCCGCTTTACGGATTCGTTTTTTCTTTGTTCCCAAGAATTATCTTTTGCATCAACTGTTATTTTTGGCCGCGTGTGCCGCGAGCGTGTTCGGTGCTGCGCCGCGCTCGATGGCTTCCCTTTATAAGGAAATTAAGCGTTATAAAAAATTCGATTTCGTGTTGATTTTTTTATTGGAGTGTGTGTGTGTGTGTGTGTGTGTGTGTGTGTGTGTGTGTGTGTGTGTGTGTGTGTGTGTGTGTGTGTGTGTGTGTGTGTGTGTGTGTGTGTGTGTGTGTGTGTGTGTGTGTGTGTGTGTGTGTGTGTGTGTATGGATATTGTTTTTCATTTCTTTTTTATTGCCCCCGTGGAACATTTTCACTACCAATGTTGTTGGAAGATTTATTGTTTTCACGTGTTTATTTATTTTATTTTTAGTTCCACGTTTAGCAGGACGCGGCTAGACCAACCAACCCAGTTTTCTAGAAACTTCGCGGAAAAGTGTAGCATAAGTTCTGGTAAAAGAACATTATATGATTGGAAAACTCTAATGAAAAATAAATCATTGAATGATGGCGGAAAAAAAAAACGTACACGCAAGAGTCCGAAAGGTCTACACAGGGCAGGTCCTGCAAAAGTAACACCATCCATCAGCGCCTAAACCAACATCCACAAATCTGTCTCTTCTTTTCTTGAAGATATCCATCGGACTGGCACTCACCTCACTGACAAATCTGTTCCAGTCATCCACCACTATTAGTAAAACCATTAAAACCCTGTATAAATAACACAGTTACGCTGAAGCACGGGATCAAGACCTAGATCCTGGCATTCAACTCCTAATTCTAATAACCCCAAATTAATTACCTTGAGGTGCCATTTTATTCCCTCATAGTTAACTATAGGTTACGGTTACAGTTTGCCTCCCAATTCGAGTTCGATCAAAATTACTCGTGATCACTGCAAACTAACTGACTTCCCCTTTCTACCTCAAGTATAATACTTTAGTAAGTTATGACTAAGTTCATAATGTTAGCACCCTTAGTGGCCTCTTTAACTATCTGTTTGAGAATACTATCCTGTAACACTTCAAGAAAATTCTCATATTTTAGACCAGCCATTACGCCATCTACATGTCCTTATAACTGTAGTCTCCATGATGCTAACATGTGGAAAGGGACAAACGGAATGACTTGAGGGGGCCATATAAAAAACTCGCTTGTCCTTTGTGCGAAGATCATGAGTGACCCCAGACGGTACCAGTGCGGTTGGGCTGTGGTCTGCCTCGGAATATGTGATTACAGTGTTCATATAGCAAGGATATGGAATATGGTCCGGCCCATATCTTGAACGCTTGGTGACTCGCTTCCTACTTTTCCTTCTACCCCCCTTGCGCCACCGACTAGCTTCCTTCTCTTTCTCCTCCTCCTGTTCCTAATCCTCCTCCTCATCATCATCATCGTTCTCCTCATCCTTATCCACATCCTCATCCTTCATCGTATCATCATCATCATCATCATCACCTTCCTCTTTGCTCCCCTTCGTAACGGCAACTGCTAAAACTTTACTCCTTGTCACCGTAATAGTGGCTAAAATAAAAGTTACAAGACCCTTCCCCATATACACGACGTAGAATCTAAACTCTGGCGAATCATCATAGAAAATTCGCGTGAAAATAAATGTTATAGGTTAGTTGTTGATGATTAATTGCTGCTAATGGTACACAATTATTATCATTTCTGATGAACGATATATTAACATACCATTATGTGTGTGTGTGTGTGTGTGTGTGTGTGTGTGTGTGTGTGTGTGTGTGTGTGTGTGTGTGTGTGTGTGTGTTCGAAAGAGACAGAGAGAGGGAGAAGGTTGGTGAGTCTGTGTTTGTGTGAGAGTGTGAGTGTGTGTGTGTGTGTGTGTGTGTGTGTGTGTGTGTGTGTGTGTGTGTGTGTGTGTGTGTGTGTGTGTGTGTGTGTGTGTGTGTGTGTGTGTGTGTGTGTGTGTGTGTGTGTGTGTGTGTGTGCGTGTGTGTGTGTGTGTGCGCGCGCGGCTCCTTCACCTTTTTAGTCTGACGTGATTTGAAAAACTTTACCCCAAGTTACCGGTTGAAGTTAGAACTAGACCACGGCAGACAGATGTCTATCACACACACACACACACACACACACACACACACACACAAAAACACACACACACACAAGTCACCTGTATTTTAGCATTCACACTTCCTTACTCTCTTTTTAGATAGACAGATAGATAGATAGATAAAAGATGGATGGATAGATAAGTGGATTGATAAATAAGATAGAGATAGATAGATAGACAGATGCATGTGTGTGTGTGTGTGTGTGTGTGTGTGTGTGTGTGTCCCTATCCTTGCGTGCGTGGGTGCTTAGTTGCGTGTCCCCCGTCGCACGCTATTAGACCAGATATATTAACTTTCAAACTACTTCCACCGTTCCTTTTCTTACCCTTGACATCTTTTACGTATTTTTTACCTCCGTTGCCTTCCCTCCCTTCCCAGCGTCCCGTCCCTCTCCGGCCCTCCACTTTCACCCCTCATCGCCTCCTCCCGGGTAACTCTCATCCGGAGCCTCCATCAGCAGGTTATCGCCTCCGCTCCTTGAAAACAGGTGCAGCTTCTCGGAGGTGACCCTTTGTACCGGGCGCGTTATGAATTCCGGCTCCGTCCTGGCAGGGGGGCGGGAGGGATGGGGGATGGGGAGAGAGAGAGAGAGAGAGAGAGAGAGAGAGAGAGAGAGAGAGAGAGAGAGAGAGAGAGACTGGCACATAGACAGACATCAGATAGACAGTAACACACACACACACACACACACACACACTGAGACGTACTGACAAACAGACAATCAGATATACAAACAAATATACAGACATACGAACAAACAAACTGACGGACAAACACACACAAAAATGACAGACAAACAAACGTACAACAACAAAAACTGTATCTCCCTTCTGACTACATTGAAACGAGGTGTGGTGATGCCGCATATGATCAAAACCGGCACGCTGATTCAAACACGTATTCCTGAACATCTTGGCATCTCATTAATCCTGTGTGAAAAGCCTCTCGTAGAAGTTGTTGGGATCTTCATGGACTATTTTGTGATACCAGTGATAGTTTTAAAGGGCTATTACACTGGGCAAATTTTCCGTGGATCTTCAGTCAAACCACGATTTCCGCTGGCGTGGTTCTCCTATTTCCGCGGTTTTCTGACGTGTCCACGATCTTCCAAAGCTACGGTAGATTTCACCAAAGGACGACGGTATTACTCACCATCATCAGCAGCAGCAATAACAAGAAACAAATGAGAACCACGCTAGCGGAAATCGTGGTTTGACTGAAGATCCACGGAAAGTTTGCCCAGTGTAATAGCCCCTTTACTCGACCTTACCATCTTGAACGGATTGATTGATTATTTTGGCGTTCTCTCTTGGCGCCGCAACTGCATGGTCATATAGCGCCATCTTGAACGGGAAAAAACACCCAACAAAACCTGGTCAGTCTTTGCTCTGGCCTTGGGGAATGGTCGTAATGGGAGACTCAGACGTTAAAGAATATGGACCTGAACGACTTTTTTTTTTTTTTTTACAACAAAGGAGACAGCTCAATGGCACAAAAAAAAGGAAACAATAATAAAAAAAGCCCGCTACTCGCTGTTCCTACAAAAAAAATCAAGAGATGTGGCCGAAAGAGCGGTCAATTTAGGGAGGAGAGGTGTCCTGATACTGATATTGTCCTGATATTGCGACCGTATGGAAATCCTGCCCGTCCTCTGCTTGCTAGCCATGTGTGATTCCAAAGGGCGCCGAAAAGTTTGGTAAGGTGTAAACACACACACACACACACACACACACACACACACACACACACACACACACACACAAACCGGTCTCGCTACTTTTCATTTCGCACGGTGACACCTGAAGGCCATGTACAGGTGACCTACAAAGCTACCTGGATACCTACCCTCTCCCCCTCCCTTTCCACCTGGACCATATAACTCTCCTAAGCATACTCCATCATCGGTAACCACTTTCTCTTCGCTACTTCATATAAGACAAATATGTACTGTATGTGAGTGCTATAACTGGGTAACCGGAGGGGCTTGTAAGGTGGGCCGTTGAAGACCACCACTGCTCGCAGCCTCCAATCTTCGATAAAGGTGGTCTGGTACCGTTCATATAAATCCCGACCAGAACTGACCAACATAGCGGCTAGTTCGTAATCTTTGAAAATCGCTGTTATATTATTAGTGCATGTGATATTTACATTATTATCTTTATTCATGTTATTAGGATAATTATTACTATTATTAATGTTATCATCATTGTTGTTATTGCTGTATATATTTGTAGTAGTAGTAGTAGTAGTAGTAGTAGTTGTAGTCTAGTTATTATTATCATTCTGCTCATTATTCTTCTTATTACTGTTATTATTACTATTTGTATATTATAATTATCAATAGTAATAGTAGCAGTAATAGTAGTAGTATTTTAGTAGTAGTAGTAGTAGATGTAATAGTAGTGTTTTTAGTAGTAGTAGTAGTAGTAGTAGTTAGTAGTAGTAATAGTAGTAGTAGTAGTAGTAATAGTAGTAGTAGTAGTAGTAGTAGTAGTTAGTAGTAGTAGTAGTTGTATAACATATGAAGGGAAAAAAATAACTACAAATTGAAACAGCTAAGTGTCATATAATATTAAATGTTTTATTCAACGTGTGTGTGTGTGTGTGTGTGTGTGTGTGTGTGTGTGTGTGTGTGTGTGTGTGTGTGTGTGTGTGCGTGTGCGTGTGTGCGTGTGTGTTTCCGATGTCTTTCTGGGTCACGTTACTAACACGTTTCTGTTTTGCAGGTAAGAGCGGCACGGAAGTGGAGGAAGATCAAGGGGGTGGAGGCACGGTGGGGGTGGAGGGTGCGAAGGGGGAGAGGAGGGCCAAGAAGAGGAGGAAAGTGATGGTTAAAAGATGAGCAGGGCGGGACAGCACAAACCATACGCCGCTGCCTCATCTTTTTCCCCTTCATTTCCGCACGTCTCGGCCCACCTCTCTCATCCCTCAACCGTCACCGCCGCCGCCACCATCACCGCCACCACAGTACCGAGGGCCCAAGGATCTTTTACACACACATATTAGTAGTTTCACCTCAGGGATTAGTACAGGTAGCCATGTATATATGATGCTCTTTTTATACATACCGCAATGCCTCGTGTAAATACTTATACTTTACCTATTCATAAGTGTATTTCATCTGTCTCTTAATCCTTTCTCTCCTTTTTTTCCATGTGGTGTGAAAATGTTTACTATTGTGCATACATCCGTGTCTGCAGAACGTGTGTATATAGCGCTGTACAGGCGGGGTGGAGATGTACAGTCACCCATGAACGATCCCACGCCCTCGATCACGTGACACTATAAAACGCCGGACGAAAATTTGTCCCTCACACTTTGGGATAGTTGTGTGGTTTTACGGTTTTTTGTTCGTCCTGTATTCCATCGCCCTCTATGGCTCTAGTCCGATTCTTCTTTTCCATGGCTGAATACACGTGGAGAGACACTCGACCCTCGCACTTGTAAGGGCTTCTATTCGCGTGCCGCAAGATTCTTATTCTCTATAGACAACAAGTTTTCATACACGGCTTCGTTTCCGTTTACATCGATGTTATATTATCGTGAGCGTTAAGGCTCGTTTACCAACAAGGCTTCAACACCTATGCGTAGAATGTTTTGTTTCCGTGTCAGTAGGGGCTCCATCATTGTGCACATCGCGGCTTTATCGCCGTGCACAGCGAGGCCTTATCGCCGTGCACAGCGAGGCCTTATCGCCGTGCACAGCGAGGCCTTATCGCCGTGCACAGCGAGGCCTTATCGCCGTGCACAGCGAGGCCTTATCGCCGTGCACAGCGAGGCCTTATCGCCGTGCACAGCGAGGCCTTATCGCCGTGCACTACATCGAGGTTTCAGCATCGTGTACACCGAAATTTCCTTGTCATGGCATAAAAATGTACATCGACGCTTCACGCCCAAGGACACAAAAGCATCGCCGCCGCTTACATATTTACGCTTCATTATGCAGACATTTCAAGGCATTATCTACTTAATATTAGAAATATTTAAATTTAAGAAAAACATTCCTTGCTGAACACAAAACACATTAATGACATAAGGATGGTGTTGGCACTCACTGTAATTAGTTAATAGTAATAAGAAAATAATAATATTCATGATAATCATAATGGCAATAATAATAATAATAATAATAATAATAATAATAATAATAATAATAATAATAATAATAATAATAATAATAATAATAATAATAATAATAATAATAATAATAATAATAATAATAATAATAATAATAATAATAATAATAATAATAATAATAATAATAATATATATAATAGTAATGATAATAATAATAAGACATTAATATTAATAAAATAAAAATAAACTAATAATTAAACAAATATTTATACGATAACAGCAGCAATAACAGCGAGGATAATAAGCATAAGAGTAATGCTCTCGACAAGCGTGTCAGCGCTAACGAGTGGCGTCATAGCGTCCAGCCCATGCTCGGTCTTGGCCAGGCCGGTCAGCGTCAAGAAACCAGTGACGTCACCAGCAAGCGGACCAATGGGAGGACCCCCTCCCTCCAAAACACCGCCCCTTCCCCTCCCACCGCAAGGCTCGGTAAGCAACTGCCCCCCCCGCCCCCCCCCGCCTCCCCTCCATTACCCCTTGTCGCACTTGAGTGTTGGCTGCGCCCGTCCCTTCCACCACAGCAACCACCCTGCCTCCCACCACCACCACCACCACCACAACCACCCGCAAGCCCTTGGAAAACATGTCAAAAAATAAGTAACACCCGAGGAAGTTCATGTTGACCGCCACCACCACCACTGCCTTGCTCTCCTCCCTCAGGCTTGGAAACTGTCGCCTCCTCCTTCTTCCCCTTCACCACCCCCTGCTGCCCCCTCTTGCCCCCCTCCGGCCCCTCCACAGCCTTGTATTGTCTGAAGCAGCATCTATGTGTACTCTTTGTGACCCTGCCCGTGTGTGTGTGTGTGTGTGTGTGTGTGTGTGTGTGTGCTCTACATAACCCATATCTCTTCAATCCCTTCTATCTATGCCACGGAGCGCTCTCTCTCTCTCACTCTCACTCTCACTCTCTCTCTCTCTCTCTCTCTCTCTCTCTCTCTCTCTCTCTCTCTCTCTCTCTCTCTCTCTCTCTCTCTCTCTCTCTCTCTCTCTCTCCACAACGATCTCTCTGATGTTCCATTGTCCTAATCTCTCCCGGAATGATCTCTTTAGACCTTTACTCTCATTGTCCATCCTCGTCCACCTTCCCTCCCATTTTCTCCCTCCAGACATTTTTTTAATGCACCGCAGACAAAAGGAATGTTGCCGTCCCTTCGTGGCTGACTCCACCCTTGTGTTCCGAGAGCTGCCATGAGCACCGTGATTGATGTTGTGGAAAGTTTCCTGTTTTTCTGTGTGTCATGTTTTCGGCTCATTAATCTCCATGTTATGCAGGTACCTGTTGGGATAATTAAATATCTCTTTTTATTTACATCACAGAAGGCAGTCAAAGGAAAGAACAACGGAAAAAACAAGAAAAGCAATGCTAGCCAAAGGGAAAAGTGGAAGAAAATCCAAGGACATAATTTTAAAATGGCTTCAGAGGGGAGTTCAAGTGAAGGTGGAAATATAGACGAAGGAAGGCTACTCAAAAGCTTACCAGCAGAAGAAATGAAAGACTGAAGATGCATGTTAATTCTTGAATGAGGGATTTGGACAACATAGGGGTGAACTAGAGCAGAAAGTCTTGTGCAGCGAAGCCACAAGAGTGGTGGTGGCATAAAGTTAGCAATTAAAAATAACAGTAAGCGTGGATATATTGGTGGAAGACAAAAAGAGCCAACAGTGCAGCGGAATTCAAAAGGTAGAGTAATCAGTGAGAGGAGGGGAGATGATGAGGCGAAAACCCATTGACTCTGTCCAGAAGTGCTGTATGAGTGGAGCACCCCAACACATGAGATACATACTCCATACGAGGGCGAAGAAGACCTTTGTATATAGATAGCATCAGGGAAGGGGAAAATAATAGCTGGAGACGATACAAAACGTCTAACCTCGAGGAAGAAGATTTAGCGAGAGACGAGATTTGAAGTTTTACAGCTAAGATTCTGAGTTGAGGACAGACCCAGAAAGTTTAATATAGGAGAAGGGGACGGCCGAGTGCAATGGAAGAACAGGGGATCGGTGCTTGGAAGCGATAAGGAACCGCCCTGCCCCGACCTGGTCTGCTCTTTGTTCATAGCTATGGGATATTCATGAACGGGGTGTGTGTGTGTGTGTGTGTGTGTGTGTGTGTGTGTGTGCGTGTTTGTGAGAGAGGGGGAGGGAGTCATTAATATATGGACGTCCAATGTGATTTATCTGCAGCTATTAAAAGTAAACATTATGGGGAGGAGAATGACGAACACACACACACACACACACACACACACACACACACACACACACACACACACACACACACACACACACTCAAACAATCACAGGCTCACGTAATACCAGAGGAACTAAACGGCCTCAGTGAATGGCCCAATAAATAGCTGATGCAGTTCAACGCCGACAAGTGCAGCGCTTTAAATCAAGGTGTAAAATGACCCCCAAAGTAACTACACACTACATAATGCTGTTCTTGGTCACTCCAGGTGCGAAAGGGATTTTGGGTCAGTTTCACAGTTCCCTATGATGGGTTAGTAGGCTCCCAAACCAATACCAGACCCTTCGAAATTTCCTTGTATAGTAAATATATTCAAGTTCACAAATTTGATGAAACTATACAGGAAAAGTCTTGTGTATTTAGTGTGGGATCGAAAACCTCCCCATTTTGGATTGTATGGGATTCTGAAGTTTGGTTCGGGCTGTTACGAAGACACTGTGTTGGACTGTGAAACCGGGTCTTTATTGTGCGTGAGAGCTCTGATTTTCCACCTCCTTGGATTATTTTTAGGAGCAGCGAGTAGCGGGCTTTTATTTTATTATTGTTTCCTTTTTTTATGCCCTTGAGCTGTCTCGTTTGTTGTAAAAAAAATAAAAAATACTGCCGTCAGGAATCGCACTAATAGTCTCAGGGTGTATTCATTAAAGCGTTAACAACCAGGGCGCAAAAGTCATACGTAAGTTATTTCTGATAGTCGTTAGGCTCCACCCTTTTTTTACAGCAAAGGAAACAGCTCAAGGGCAAAAAAAAGGAGGCAATAATGAAAAAAAAGCCCGCTAATCACTGCTCCTATAAATAAGGGTTCAGAGGAGTGGCTGAAAGTTCAGTTTTGGTGTCCTTGTCGCAGAAAAGACTTAGATTTATTGTGATCAACAGAGAATATAAGACAGACATTTTAAAAGGGCTTCAAAGCTTGCCGCACAAAGAAAAAACTATAAAGCTTAACATCTAAAAGACAGTGATATCCTTTACTTATTGATTTTCTCATGGAGCGAGAAAATTAATTTATGCATTTTTATATAAAGTCCACATGTTAAAAGCATGCTAGAAATCGCAGCCATGGATAGCCTAAAAGGTGGATTAATTCAGGTTCAGGAGT
>NC_066578.1:1309378-1321878 GCF_024679095.1 Eriocheir sinensis
AGAAGCATTGGAAGTGAATGCTGACAGAATGAGAAGAAAAGTAACAAAAAAAATAGAGGATGGATGAAATTGAGGAGAAGGAGGAGAATTGAAGAAAAATAGATAGGGTGAAAACAGAAGAACGAGGGAGATAAAAAGGAGGAGAGGAAAACATGGGAAGAGTACGAGGGACAGAAGAGAGAAAGGGAAAGGTGGACAGGAGAAAATAGATGATGAATATGGGATAGAAAAAGAGAGAAAATTAAAGAGATGAAAAGAATGACAAGAAGATGAAAGCGATGAATGTGGAAGAGTGAAAAGGGAGAAGAGTGTGGAGAAAGGAAGAGAGGAAGAGAGGCGTGATGAAGGTAGAAGGATGAATTGGAAGATTATGAGGCAGAAGAGAGAGATTAAAGGAAGTGAAAGAAATGGAACGGGAATGAGGAATGTAAGAAATAATGGTGAACGAAGGGGAGGAGGAATGAAGGGGAAGAAGAGGATGGCAGACAGAAGAGAAGGCAAGAAGGAAAAAATATGTAAAGAATATTAAGACAGGGGAAAGAAGATGAATGAGGGGATAGAAGTGAGTGAAAGAATGGTGTGGTGTATAGAAGCCGAGAAGGGAAGGAGGTGGAATAAATGAAAGATGAAGAGAAGGCACAAAGAATGAAGAAAGGAAAAGGGAAAGAAGACGTGTGATAGAAGAGTAATGGAGACAGAAGAGGGGAATGGAGGAGGTGAAATAAATGAGAAGTGGAGGGAAAAGGGAAAGAAGAGGAACGAAGGAGTAAAAGATTGTGAAAAGAGTGTTGAGGACAGAAGAGGGGAAGAGAAGGAGGAGAAAGAAACGGAAGGAAAAGAAGGGACACGAGAAATGGAGAGGGATGAATTTGAATGAGAATGTGGTGGATAGAAGAGAGGAAGAGAATGAGGAGAAAGAAACGCAAGGGAAAGAAAGGACATGAGGAATGGAGAGGAATGAACGTGGGAATAAGAATAAGAATGGGAAGGAAAAGGAACGAAGGAGTGAAGGAATGTGAAAAGAGTGTTGTGGGACAGAAGAGGGGAAGAGAAGGAGATGAAGTAAATGAGAAGAAGAGGGATAGAAGAGGGGAAGAGAAGGAGGAGAAAGAAACGCAAGGAATAGAAGGGACACGAGAAATGGAGAGGGATGAATGGGAGTAAGAATGTGGTGGACAGGAGAAGGGAAGAGAATGAGGAGAAAGAAATGTTAGGAGAGGGAGGGACACAGTGAATGAAGGGCCAAGGGAGTCTAATCCATCACCTGTCCGTCAGGCATCAGGTGGGCTCCCTAATTGATAACTGGGTCTACCTTTCCTCCCTTCTGTCTGTCTGTCTATCTATGTCCGTCTGTCTGTCTCCCTCTCTCTCTTTCTGTCTGTCTGTCTATCTATGTCCGTCTGTCTGTCTCCCTCTCTCTCTTTCTGTCTGTCTGTCTATCTATGTCCGTCTGTCTGTCTCCCTCTCTCTCTTTCTGTCTGTCTGTCTGTCTGTCTCTGTCTCTGTCTCTATCTGTCCATCCCTGTCCGAGTATGTATACATGTATGTATGTATGTATGTATGTATGTATGTATGTATGTGTGTCTATCTGTATGTATGTGTGTCTATCTGTTTGTTTGTTTGTCTCTGTATGTCTCTCTCTCTCTCTCTCTCTCTCTCTCTCTCTCTCTCTCTCTCTCTCTCTCTCTCTCTCTCTCTCTCTCTCTCTCTCTCTCTCTCTCTCTCTCTCTCTCTCTCTCTCTCTCTCTCTCTCTCTCTTCTCTTCTCTCTTTTTCCTTTATTTTTCCCGACTCTTGCAAAACTCTCAGGTATTTGTAACGTTTTCCATTCTCTAAATCCTTTATGTGTACTCCTCAAGTCTGGATATTGAGGGAGGGAATAAGAGAGAGGGAGAGAGAGAAAAAAAGAGCGAGACTGAGAGAGAGGGAGAAAGGAAAATATAGAAAATGCAGGTCGATATCAACAGCGAATGAGTAAGTTTTAGGGAGTCTTGGAGGCATTGAGAGAAGGAATAAGAGAGAGAGAGGGAGAGAAATAGAGCGAGACTGAGAGAGAATGAGAAAGGAAAAGATAGAAAAATGCAAGTCGATATAAACAGCAAATGAATAAGTTTTAGGGAAAGTCTTGGAAGCATCTGACCAGAGCGAGGTAGAGACGAGAAACACCAAGCAACTCAAGGGAAAAATTTAAAAGAGAAACAAAGACACAAAATAATCGAGTGAATACGCCTTAGAGTGAGTCTCGGGGAGCATTTTGAGGCAAGTTGAAAAGGGAAGTGGCGGCGGAGAGAGAGAGGAAAAGAATGCTCACGAAGAAAGAGTGACCTGCCTTTGGAATGAGAGAGAGAGAGAGAGAGAGAGAGAGAGAGAGAGAGAGTATGGGGAGGGATGTAGACAGTCTAGGTTAGGTGAGAGAGGGGTTGATGGAGACAGTCAGGGCTTCATTATATTCTATGAGTAAATTATGCAGCCTCAACATGCTCGCTGGGTGCTGGCCGTGTGTGGGTCACGTTAGGATCTGGTATTTGTTGATGCGGAGCAGGACGGTCGTGTATTTGAACGCCGGCCTCACTACCATCTCGCGTGACGGAAGAGGCGTGACGTGGTAATAGTGTTTGTTGTCTTCGTGGTGTTGTCTACCTCACGTTTGGATAATTTTATGATGTTTTCTTCACCTATATATATACTGCACCTTCTCTGTACCCTGTGTCTCCCCCAGCTGACCCGTGTACTCTATTTAACACCCGCATTGTCTAACCCCTACAAATGACTCTTTCCCTTTCAGTATCCCTTGCCGGTAACTTGTAGTCTTGCCTCGTTATCGCCGGCTGGGTGGAGCCTCCCCTGCTCCACCCCGGCAGCCGCTGCTCCTGAGTCTACGGAGCCAGACTCTCTCATTTCACTTAATGGCCCTCAACTGTGCTAGCCTCCCCCAGGCCCTCTAACCCTATTCTCCCGCACCCTGATGCATGAGTGTCACCCTGGCCACCACGCCCGCGCCACCCTGGACCGTGTGTGCCCTGCTCGCTCTCTCCACTCTCCGTGTGTTATTCCGCCATGATCCGAGGCTGTACATGCATAATCCCTGTACGACGTAATCTGCTTTTCTTTTTCTGTGTGCTCCACCTTGCACCAAAACATCCTTACTTCCATGACACGTGATGAGGATGGCTTGACGGCCCTGATGCACACCTCTCGATGTTCCATGTTTCCATAACGGTCTCTCCCTCTGTGCTATATATATATATATCATACATGCATACATTTTCCCAGTGTTGCCTTACAGTGTAGACAAGATGTAGGGTTGTAGGGTGACCTGAACCTTCCTAAGTATGGTGTCTTACGCTTCCTTGTTTTCCCAGGCGGAAGGTAAAGCTCATCCAGCCACCTCGAGGAGACGACGTGCAGGGCCCCGAGTGGCTGGAGGAGGCGGCAAGCGGGACCCTCGACGGATGGCTGGACGGGGCCGCCACGGGTGACCTCCCCTGGGCCCCAGACAACGTCACCGCCGCCACCGCCACCACTGCCACCGCCGCCGCCGCCGCCACTGCAGCTGTTGCCTGCGTCGCTAATGGATCGCTTGTGTGTGGCGGCGAGAACGAGACCTCCATCTTCGACAGCCCTCCACCCTTCAGCCTTCCGTCAACAGTGTTCATAGGAGTCTGCCTCAGTCTGTGCATCGCCATCACCGTCCTTGGCAACATCCTAGTACTCATGGCCTTTTTCTGTGAGCGAGCCATTCGACAACCCTCAACTATTTCCTCGCGTCCCTGGCCGTTACGGATATCTTAATAGGGTCGGTGTCGATGCCCTTTTACACCGTGTATGTGTTAGTCGGGTACTGGGACTTGGGACCCATCCTATGCGACCTGTGGCTCTCCGTCGACTACACCGTCTGTCTGGTGTCTCAGTTCACCGTCCTTCTCATCACCATTGACCGCTTCTGCTCCGTTAAAATTGCCGCCAAGTATCGCGCCTGGCGCACCAAGAATCGAGTCATCATCATGGTGCTGGTGACGTGGGTGGTGCCGGCGTTGCTTTTCTTTGTCAGCATCTTTGGGTGGGAGCATTTCATCGGATATCGTGATCTAGGGCAAGGCCAGTGCATGGTGCAGTTCCTGAAGGATCCCGTCTTCAACACCTCACTCATCGTCGCCTACTATTGGATACCCCTTATAGTCCTTTTCATCCTTTACGCAGGCATCTACCAAACCGCCTACGAAATGTCCAAGAAAGCTAGAGAAAAGGAAGCAAGCGCAAGCCATGATGAACCTGGGGCCAGCGAACGTTCCGGCCAGCTCCAAGCCCACTCCCGCGCCGGCAAAGAACTCTAAACTCGCCCCATCCAATAAAGCCCGAAAGAACGACGTTAGCAATACCATGACTATCTCCAAGACCCAGAGCACTCTCTTGAGCCAGGACCTGCCCAAGCCTGAGCCGCAAGTCACCTGCACCACGCCAGCCTCCATTGACACTGCCTGCTCACAAAAGACGTCCTCCAAAACCTTGGCAGACGTGACAAACTATTTAGAGAAGAAAATTCTGGAAAAAGAGCCAGAGAAATCAAGCAGCGGCATCGAGAGCGAGGACGAGAAACGCCCCAGCAACGCAAGCCTATCAAAAGTGGAGCAACCGACATGCAGCCTTCCGTCCGTCCTGCCACGCAGCCTGCCGGCAATGGCCGCCCGATGCCTTCTGGACGTAGACACCTCCAACTCCTCCCTCGTTCAGCCCACCATTCAGCCTGTGCCGGCTGATTCAGCAGCGGCGTTACTCAGCTACAGCCAGTGGGGCAACGGGGACCTGGTGCAGGCAGGGGATCGGCCCCTCGGCCACCTAGACGGGCTGCCCATCGTGCCGCCGCCGCCACCGCCGCCCCCTTCCACGCAGTTTGGCATCAACCCCCTGGCGGCCTCCACGCCGCTTAGCCCTGTCACCGCATCCCTCCTGGAACCTATCGCGCCCCCGGCCATGTTCGCCGACCTCCCGTCACCGTCTCCGCCGCCGCTGCCGTCACGCCCCACCTCGCTGGACCTGAAGGTCACCACGCCCACCGGCCCGGACTCAGTCAAGTCAATGGACACGAGTGACATGAGGTTCATGGATGAGAGCTCCATCGTCGTTCCGTCGCCTGTGGTGGAGACGCCGCCATCTTCCACCTGGACGCACCAGAATGGCACGCTCTCCGCGGACGACAAGGCGCGGTGCCTCGACTCCCCCACGACGCTGCCCTCCCCCTCGAACACACTCACGCCGACCCCGATCGCCTCTGTCAATGGAAACGGGTCTCTCTGCTACGGCTCCGACTCAGTGCGTTCCTTCCCTAAGCCAACCTCGCCGCCACCACCTAACCCAACCCCCACAGAAGACAACACTCTGGGCCAATCTCCAACCAGGCAGCCTGGGCCCCCGCACGCCACCGTCACCACCACCACACCAGCCACCAACACTTCCACTTCCGTCCTCGCGCCCCCTGTGCTCGCTGTAGCCCCTGAGAGTGAGTCGAACAGCATGGACAACTTCCCTGTCCGGTCAATGGCGGCCTCCGGGGAGACTCCATCGCGCAGCACAGCCAAGGACATGAGAGCAGCATTGAGCCGGACAGTTACGCCGAGCCTTCACAAACAGAGGAAAAAACAAAGCCTAAAAAGGAGGTCCTCAGAGCCCTCCGAAAGAAAATCCGGCTCAAGAAGAAAAACAAAGACCCTGAGAAGGACAAAAAATCAAAATCCCACAACCGTGCGAACAAGGCCTTGAGGACTATCTCGGTGATCATGGGCGCCTTCGTGGCCTGCTGGACGCCTTACCACATAATTGCCATCATGGAGTCATTTTGTCAGTGCACCAACGCTCACGTTTATATGTTTTTCTACTTCCTCTGTTACGCCAATAGCCCAATCAACCCCTTCTGTTACGCGCTCGCCAACCAGCAATTCAAAAAGACCTTCACGAGGCTCCTCAAGGGTGACTTTCATATGAGCTAAGCGTGAGCGTGAACCAGATAATGATACAAATATGTGTGTGTATGTGTTACTAAGACAACATATAGCTGGTTGCATAGCGGGACCCTGCGAGTGTGTGTGTGTGTGTGTGTGTGTGTGTGTGTGTGTAGAGGGAAATGTATTTAAGTGGGTGAGTTTGTTTGGATGAGAGAGAGAGAGAGAGAGAGGAACTCAGATATAAACCTAAACCCTCCAATTACACAACTTAGGAATATCAATACCTGGAATAAAACACACAAACACACACACACACACACACACACACACACACACACACACACACACAGCCAGCACCCGACACTTCCTTCCCAGCCCTCACTAACACCCACCGCCCAGACACCCCGCCCACATGCCCGTCACAAGGAACAATAGGCGGCTTGCTAATCACTAAGGTGAAAGGTGTTTATTGGTTACAGCGAGGCACGGTGGAAGGTAAGGAGGGAGGGGGAGGAGGGCGGTGTTCACATGCTGTTCCTGGTGGGCAAGGTGTGTCCAGGTGGGCTAATGAAGGTATCGAAAATAGACCGTGAAGGAAAGGGGTGTGCCTGTGTGTGGTGGTGTGGAGGTGGTGGGGGGGGGGGGGGGTGCAGTGAGTTTGTTTGGTACGGGGAGGGGAGGGGAGAGAGTGTGTGGGGGGGAAAGGGGTTATGTGTGTGTGTGTGTGTGTGTGTGTGTGAACGAAGAGGATCACCAGCATGAGTGAAGTGGAGTGCAGTGGAATGAAATGCATGCAAAGGAGTTTCTCAGTCTATGTTTGGTCGCCGTGAAACTTGATTGGATGGAATAAGCCGAATAGGTGTGTGTATGTGTGTGTATCTGTGTGTGTGTGTGTGTGTGTGTGTGTGTGTGTGTGTGTGTGTGTGTGTGTGTGTGTGTGTGTGTGTGTGTGTGTGCGGGCCAAGTTCGTGAATATCATAGAAGTACCAGGAGCTTCTCTCTCGTCTTTATTGTTATGTGGAGGAGGAAAACGATATAATAGAAGACAAGCAGAGTTTGTGTGTGGGAGGGACAGCAGTAACAGGGGTGGGGTGCGACGAAGGGATCGGGGAGGGCAGGTCACGGTCACGCTGGACAGGAAGGATACACAACACAAGCACTGAATGAGGCGCATCGTCGCTTCCTAGAATTCATGTTCGCGGTAATAACTAAAATTACTTACTGCGTAGAAGGAGGATTTTATTGAACACAAACAGAGTGTACAGCGGAGCAATATCAAGAGACAGTTTAAGGAACGAGATAAATAAGCGAGACACAAAGTAACTACATGTATTTAGGAACAGGAGTGGGACATCAAGTCACCTTTAAAAATCCAAGGACGTTAGGGAGAAGCAAGGTCAGCTTAAGTATTCCAGGACATGAAGGACACGTGACCATCAGTATTCATAGACATCAGGTCGCCTTTAAGACTCCAAGGACGTTATGGAGGTCAGCATAAGTATTCAAGGGCATGGGGGAGATGTACAGTCCAGTATTTACAGACATGACGGAGAAGTAAGATCAGGTTAAGTACCCAGGGACACAAACAAGAGAGAGGTTATATTTTTACAGTAAAGGAAAGGAACACAAACAAGACAAAGGTTATATTATTACAGTAGAGGAAAGGAACACAAAGAACACAAAGGTTATGTTTTTACAGTAGAGGAATGTGACTAATGACAAAAACAGATAAAAACAAAAAAGCCTGCTAATCACTGCTCCTATAATGAAAATAGAGATGAGTGGCCAAAAGAGACATCATTTCCAATCAATGTCATTATGTAAGGACACGAAGAGATAAAAACAAAACGAAGAGATAAAAACATAAAAGCCTGCTAATATAATGGAAGTAGAGATGAGTGGCCAAAAGACAGATCATTTTCAATCACTATCAGAATGTAAGGACACGAAGAGATAAGGCCAGGGGCATGAAATAAACATAAGCCCACGATAGAGCTTCACAGACATGATCAATACCAACAGATACCACAGTGACATCCGGATTTAAGGGGCATGAAATAAACACAAGCCCACGATAGAGCTTCACAGACATGATCAATACCAGCAGATACCACAGTGATTCCGGGATTTAAGGGGCATGAAATAAACACAAGCCCACGATAGAGCTTCACAGACATGATCAATACCAGCAGATACCACAGTGACTTCGGGATTTAAGGGGCATGAAATAAACATAAGCCCACGATAGAGCTTCACAGACATGATCAATACCAACAGATACCACAGTGATTCCGGGATTTAAGGGACATGAAATAAACACAAGCCCACGATAGAGCTTCACAGACATGATCAATACCAACAGATACCACAGTGATTCCGGGATTTAAGAAGAACATTAGGACTACCGGGTCATGTAAAGATATGAGCAGAACAGAGCCAGTATTTAATCGTATCAGTACCTTAGTTCGCCTGTTTCAAAAGCCTCTCGTAGTTGCTGGGATTTTCATGGACTGTTTTGTGACCCTAGTGATAGTTTTTGACTTTTTTTTTATAACAAAGGAGACAGCTCAAGGGCACACCAAAAAGAGGAAACAATAATAAAAAAAAAAGCCCGCTACTCGCTGCTCCTAAAAAGAATCCAAAGAGGTGGCCGAAAAGGAAGATCACGCATGAAAACCCGGTTAATCTTTGCTGTGGCCTTGGAGAACAGTCGTTATGGGAGTCCGATACCTTTAAGAATATGAACCAGAATGACAATTAAAGAATCCAGAGTAACGAACAGACAATCAACCCGGCAGCAGCGGGGGTCATGTTTCTTATTGGTCCCCCTAAGCGAGAAAAATAAGGAAAAAATCATCACTCACACAAACCATTTCATAATATATATCAAAGCATTTGTGATCAATTTATGCATCATCTATTTTGGGGGGTTTATATCATGGCACAAATTTGGCCCGTCGCTGGTACACGGTAAAGCCACAAATTTGGCCCGTCGCTGCTACACGGTAAAGCCACAAATTTGGCCCGTCGCTGCTACACGGTAAAGCCACAAATTTGGCCCGTCGCTGCTACACGGTAAAGCCACAAATTTGGCCCGTCGCTGCTACACGGTAAAGCCACAAATTTGGCCCGTCGCTGCTACACGGTAAAGCCACAAATTTGGCCCGTCGCTGCTACACGGTAAAGCCACAAATTTGGCCCGTCGCTGCTACACGGTAAAACCACAAATTTGGCCCGTCGCTGCTACACGGTAAAGCCACAAATTTGGCCCGTCGCTGCTTCACGATAAAGCCACAAATTTGGCCCGTCGCTGCTACACGGTAAAGCCACAAATTTGGCCCGTCGCTGCTACCGGGTCAATAGAGTACAAGACGGACATGGAAGCACCAGCAGAGAACACATGTATCTAAGCGACTCAAGCACACGAAGAGAACGATAGGGAACGCGAAGGTCACAGGGATACGAGCTGGACATGCCGGCAAGTGATGGATCAAGATATATGAGTGGAGCCATTTCAAAGAGTTATCAAAGTTATCAAACATGACTTAAGGAACTTCATAATGAGTAGAAAACGAGAAGTGTTAATAAGTCAAAGTCTTAATGGGCGGTATAATAAGAGGGGGTCAGTCGGGTTCTAATGAGTCTTTCTTTACGTTCATGGTACAGAAGAAGGGTCAAACTAATGTCTTATAATACGACCCAAAATAATGAAGACGAAAGTAATCACGAGTCCACGGATGGAGACGAAATGAGAGCCCATCGAGTGTTGCTTTAGAGGGTAACGGAGCCATGGAAATATCGTCGGGATCACCGTTGCCAGATTGTCGTACTCAGCCCATATTACTTACCGGTTCCTGACGCCTAATTATTGCCAAGAAACATCAGAAATTAACTATTTTAACGATAATTTTAACCCCTTGACCGCGGATTTCCTACAAGAAGACATCACCAAGCTACAGGAATGGAACAAAAAGTGGCTGCTACAATTCAGTGAGGAAAAATATAGTCCTGCACTATGGGAGAGTTTATCCAGCATACCAATACCACATGAGAAACACTCCACTATCCACCACAGAGGCAGAGAAGGACCTGGGACTATATGTGACCAGGCTACCAGTGAAGGCCGAATCCGTGCCAATCGCAGCGGACGGGTTAAGTGAATCTTCTTATTGGGGTCCACGAGACAGTTTTTGGGTCGGAAGTCGGTAAATATTAGAGGCTGAGTACGACAATCTGGCAACTTTGGTCGGGAGTAACTAGAAACACGGATAAAAATGTGATCTGCTTTAAGGATACTACGATACCCTCAGGCGCTTTGGGGTCTTTGGGGTCTTAGAAAAAATAATAATTCCAAAGGCCATGAAACCTATTAGTCTGGTTATTTTTTTTTTACAACAAAGGAGACAGCTCAAGGGCACAAAAAAAAGGAAACAATGATAAAAAAAAGCCCGCTACTCGCTGCTCCTATAAAAAAGAATCAAAAGAGAATCAAAAGGACAACTAAAAATGTTTGTTTGTGTTTAGTTTAGGTCGTTGTCTGCTTCGTCCTCTTAATGTAAAAAAAAAAAAAAAAAAAAAAACCACCTCTCCTTCCGAAATTGACCTCTCTTTTGCATACTCTTTTATACTCCTTTTATATATAGGGGCAGTGATTAGCGGGATTTTTTTCTGAATATTTTTTTTTTCCCGAGAGCTTCTTCCTCGAAATGAAAAATAAATATCTTGCACTTGGTAGAATGGATGCTTGGGTTGTCTTAATTTCCATATCAGCAGTAAGCTAAGTTAGTTTAGTGTAGTTCTCATGAGTGTTTTTTCACATCCATGGTGCAGAAGCCTCGTCAAATTATAACTAGGCTCGTAAAACTATCCAAGAAAATACCAACCACCTCTACGAAAGTCATGTCTAATGTGAGTGTGCAAATCGTGAAATGTCTGAGAATATGGGCCCCAGACACACATAGTTAGAACGGAGGAGACACAGAAGAATAAGAAAATTAGACGGAGATCCTTACAAACACTCACACAAGAAGAAAATACGAAATTCCTGTCAAATGTGAATGTGCAAATCGTGAAATGTCTGAGAATATGGGCCCCAGACACACATAGTTAGAACGGAGGAGACTCAGAGGAATAAGAAAATTAGACGGAGATCCTTACAAACACTCACACAAGAAGAAAATACGAAAGTACGAAAGGCTCATAAAACTATCCAAGGAAATACCAACCACCTCTACGAAAGTCCGGTCTAATGTGAGTGTGCAAATCGTGAAATGTTTGAGAATATGGGCCCCAGACACACAAGGGTTGGTAGTTAGACACAGAGGCATAAGATTAGATAGAGATCCTTACAAACACTCACACAAGAAAAGAAAAAAAAGCATCGTATATAAACAAAAGAGGAGTTAAGTATCATTGATCACCGAGACAAGGCAGGAGACACGTGGATATAGGGATTAATGAAGACTGATGTCGGATTTTTTAAACGTCATATCAGTCTGTCCGACACAAATATGAAAGAAAAGGAAAGTTTCGTTTAGTCGGCGCAACATCTGTGGTCATATGCCGGAGAGAGACAGAAGGGGAAGGAATCATAGGAGAAGGGAACAGATCCAAGGAGACGGGACACAACACCCGATTAATACCTGGTACCCATTCACTGCTGGGTGGACAGGGGCGTAGGGTATCGGAAAAGCCGCCAAAATTTTTCACTCCGCCCACACAAATATGAAGTAAGTTTGGGTGTGACACGAACCTCTTCACAGCGTTCTTGAATCACCCCTAATACATCACTTTCTCCCTAATATGTCATCTACGTATTTGAAATTGTGTAAGAAATATTCAGTATACATTAACCCGTTAGCAGCGACGGGCCAAATTTGTAGCTTTACCGTGTACCAGCGACGGCCCAAATTTGTGGCTTTATCATGTACCAGCGACGGCCCAAATTTGTGGCTTTACCGTGTACCAGCGACGGGCCAAATTTTTGGGTTTACCGTGTACCAGCGACGGTCCAAATTTGTGGCTTTACCGTGTACCAGCGACGGTCCAAATTTGTGGGTTTACCGTGTACCAGCGACGGTCCAAATTTGTGGGTTTACCGTGTACCAGCGACGGTCCAAATTTGTGGCTTTACCGTGTACCAGCGACGGGCCAAATTTGTGCCATGATAAAGACCCCCCAAAAGAGATGATGCATAAACTGATCACAAATACATTGATACGTATTATGAAATGGTTGGCGCGAGTGATGATTTTTTTCTCATTTTTCTCGCTTAGAGGGAGCTTTAAGAAACGTGGTCCCCGCAGCTACCGGGTTAAATAAGACTTGGCAGAGCTATGGCCAGGTAACTAACTCCCTGAGCGGGCTCCTCCCAAACTGACTTCACTGCTAAGTCAATCATTGAGTCGTATTTTAAAACATTTTGTCTCGGAGTTCACATATTTGACAAGGATTTCGTATGAGTTTAGGGCATTTCCAGGAGTAGTTTTATGACCATGGTGGTAGTTTGACCCTTCTTTTGTAGCATGTACCTAGAAAAACACTCATTAGAACCCGAATGATT
>NC_066578.1:1326878-1356878 GCF_024679095.1 Eriocheir sinensis
GTCCCACCACCAACAGGATTATAATAATTTCATCCCTCCCGTCACCCTCCCTCCTACAAGCTAAATTAGAACTTAGCTCGACCCGTAGCTGTAATCATGGCAATGTTTTAGGTTAACCTTTAAGTGTAAACAAAGGACAGTATTTTGCGAGCTCCTTCCTTCCCTCCCTTGATACCTCTCCCTGTACCGTCGTTCCCCTACAGTGATTTCTGGTTAAGTATGTTTATATATGTTCGATTTTGGTGTATAAAAATGAAGCCGTGTTGGTAAATGTTCAGGATGTCCAGTGTGTCAGTACTGAAACATGACGCCAATATCTGTATCCCAGTGAACGGTGTCTAGGCCATCACTGCCCACGTGCCGATCTCTCACGCTAGACGAAAATGGAGTGTCAAAGAATACTAGGAGTGTACTGTATGGAGAATAAACTATACGTCGCTGCAGACTTTTGAACCACAGCCCCAGCCATGGTGACACAAGAGCGGCATTGCTTCTAAAGACCAGCAATAGCAAAATCAATAGGGAAGAGGGGACACCACGCGCGCAGAAGGAGGGTATCAGGACTCCCGAAATTGACCCCTCTTTCGGCCACCTCTTTGGATTCTTTTTAGGAGCAACGAGTAGCGGGCTTTTTTTTTATTATTGTTGTTTCCGTTTTTTGTGCCCTTGAGCTGTCTCCTTTGTTGTAAAAAAAAAAATGAGCCAGAAAAGTAGGAAGGACATGTTAAAAATAAACCAGCTCTGTGCAAATTATATCTTGATAGAAGGGTATAGAGGGAAGGCGGATGTACCAATTAGGGTTAACAGAGGGGACGTCACATAGCCAACAACCCTGAGAGTGAGGGCCGTATTTTAAGACACCATCGCTTCTCACATCAACTATTTCTAAGGCTCAAAGAGGGGATCCATCTTCTTTTCATGAGTGTTTTTAAGGTTCATGGCACAGAAGAAGGGTCAAACTACTACCAGGGTCATAAAACTACCCCTGGAAAGGCCTACAGCTCCTACGAAAGCCATGTCAAATATGTGAACTTGGGCGACGAAATGTTTTAAAATACGACCGTGAGCCCCGGGTAAGGTAAGTTATGCAACCCGCGGCGCCACACACCAGCCCGCTAACCTTCGCGGGGGAAACACAGCGGCCCGGAGAACGCGAGGGACGGCCGCTGAGATTTCAAGTCACGTTCCTTCCTCCTAATGTCCTTTGGGTGGTGTGTTTCTTTGAGGGGGCTGTTTTATGCTCCTAATGAAACTTTGACTTGTGTGTGTGTGTATGTGTGTGTGAGTGAGTGTGTGTGTGAGTTATTTAGGTATTACTGATGCATTAAATCTTGTCATATGTCTGAGTTTTATCATTTTCCTCGACCGTGGTTCTCTCTCTCTCTTTCTCTCTCTCTCTCTCTCTCTCTCTCTCTCTCTCTCTCTCTCTCTCTCTCTCTCTCTCTCTCTCTCTCATTGCCTAACTACATTCAGTTCAATAGCATAACATTCTTTTCCCTCCGGGCCCGTGGTGACGGTGCACCTGCCCCCCACACCACCCACACACCCTCGTGATGGTTGACGTGCGATTCGAGACGACCTTACAGTTGACACGCAACACAGGTTGTTGTACGCTGGTATGTGTAAATTAGATTGTGAGAGAGAGAGAGAGAGAGAGAGAGAGAGAGTTATGTTGATTGCAAACTTGTCAAAAGATAATAGTACAACAGAGTGTGTGTGTGTGTGTGTGTGTGTGTGTGTGTGTGTGTGTACCCGACTAATACATTATAAGGTTAATCTAAGCTTCATAGTGCTAGCGTGGTGTACTGGCAGTAATATCCTTACGTATATTTACAATACCAAAGAGAATATTCCATCACTTCAGCCCTGCTCTATGCCACGCGTAGAGAATCCCAAGAGCTTAGCCTGCGTCACCCCGCCTCACAGAACTGCCAGGCTCAAGAGGGCACTGATGCCAAATTTACTAGAAATTTCTCCCCAAAACAGAGATTTTCAGTGTCACTTTTAGTAATACCGAACCAACCCACAGCAAAAGGGAAAAAAAATAATGACACAACAGATATGATCGTTTAATACTTAGTAAAATTAAACTACGAAATTTCCAACAAATCAACTTACCTTAGAAGAGACCATTTGAAGAAGACATCCAAGGCATCCATTTGGGTGTCTTCTGCTGAAGCGTTTGGGCACATTGCATGTTCGTAGGTATCCACGGAAAACGTTTCTCTTCCGTACATAGCGATTATCAGGTCCTTCCAACACTTTATAGGCATTATTTGACACTGCAGGCATCAGATAAGGCGTCATTAGTAGTTTCAGAGACACACACAAGCCCTAAAAAAGCCGCATGTGGTTTAGGAGCCGCGGTTTGGTCACCCCTGCTGCAGACAAAACACTGCTTCACTCCACGTTTCAACTCGTCCGGAAGTCAGGTGCACCGCTTTGAACACTGAACACTTGTCATAACCCATCTTGCTCACATTTTCATTAACATTTTCATTTCATTAACATTATTTTACCACCTAACAGAAAGCACAGGAGCTTTTCACCTGACCCATCAGTAGACTCGTCAGTCATCAAACAGTACTTCTTGTCTTCAGTAAGCTTTTCTGCAGTGTTTCCTCACAAGATAGGGGGGTCACATTACGCGTACTCATCAGCATTAAACGCTTTGTGCGATGCTGGCGTGTGTTCTCTAAAACTTTCTGCACTATCGTTACTCTAACACACACGTCACCCGCCGCGCTCACAGCCTCACACCTAGGTCTCGTTATCTTGGTGCCCCTGTCATTTAAGCGTCGGGGTCCATTCCGTGTGGAGGGCTCGAGGCAAGTGGATGTAGGTAGTTATACTCTGTTACGTAATGTGAACCAATATTACATCGGTTGCTTTCCTCATTATCAAAATTTGTCATTGTTAAAGCCACATTGCTAAGTTATCGTTTTTTCACTTCCAAACAGGTATTTTACTGCCAAAACTGGGAACATTTGGCATTTAGAAATGCCACCTTCCCCACATCAACTGCCAGATGTCAGCGAGAAACTGTACTGTGTCTGGTGCTTCAATACTGTGAACCATAAGACTCATGATCTATAAATGAGCCTACAGTGGTTTTGTTAGCGGCTGTACAGCCACTTCAGCGAGGGGTTTGGTAAGCCGCAGCATTCAGTATTGGTATTAGTGTACCTCACACATGTGAAGGAAGTGGGGATTCGGTGAGGACTGCCGTTTCAGGGTTGGGATGGAGTTCCTATAGACCATGGGTGGCCAAACTTGCTTAATGTAAGAGCCACAAATGATTGAACTCCCTGTAACGAGCGTGTGTGTGTGTGTGTGTGTGTGTGTGTGTGTGTGTGTGTGTGTTCCCTCCTGTCTTAAACAACCAGTTGTGACGTCAGTGTAAAGAGTACGTGTGTGCTTGTTGACGTCAGCAGTTGGGAGGCCTGGGGGGGGGGGGGGGAGGGGGAGGATTTGCTACAGAGGCAAGGTGAGGTGGTGCGATGGGCAAGACGGCGAGGGAGAAGGAAAAGCACCGCCACGCTGGGGCGCGGAATCAAAGTGGTCGAGTCCTCGCTTCGGTGTCGCTTGTGTGATGGCCCGAGCTACTTCGATAGGGAGTGCATGGCTTGCCCTGAGAATTATCTCGGCGGCAGGGGGGAGAAGAATGCCCGTCGCCCTGCGCGTCGTTCTTGTATATTCGAATTCTCTAGAATTTTCCTCGAGCCTCATATTAAAGGTCCATGAGCCGCATGTGGCTCACGAGCCACGGTTTGGCCACTCCTGCTGCAGACAAAACACTGCTACAGTCCACGTTTCAACTCGTCTGGGAGTCAGGTGCACCGCTTTGAACACCGAACACTTGTCATAACCCATCTTGCTCGCCCATTATTTTTTCTATGAGTGACTTCGTTATCTCGTATATATTCTTGTAATACATACGTATTCATAGGAGGCGTGTCTGATGTTCATACGGTGCTGTTGTCACTTCTTTGCAAGTTTGTTTAAACATTTTTTTCCTAGATAACAATGTAAAAAATAGATATTAATGTCACCAGGATTATTTGACGGGAATGTGATTACAAACATACATGGTTTGGAGTATCATGCAAGATCAGTTATTGCTAAATGTATAAGGACTGATATGAAAGTATTGATTCGTCAACAGATACTTGAAGGACAGTATTGATGGGATGAAGACAAATACTCCAGTATGCTGTATTTATTGTCCTCGATTATTGCACACAGGAGGAGCACCATGCGGGGGAACCTACTAGGAAAAGCTTCAAGAATTTCCATTATGTCAGTCTTGTACCAAAGTGATGAATGATCAGCCATCACTGATACTCTGAGCACTAAGTGTTGGTTTAAGTAAGGGTTTTCAAAGCGCGGCTCGCAACCTTACGGCAGGCTGTAAGTGCCTGGTGCCAGTCACCCAAATTATTAAAGCTGGAGAGGCAAATTGATTATGCTCTTGTAGAGAACTGTGTGCGAGCCAGCCTTGAATACCACCGATGACCGCGATCACGCGAGGCAGGGTGCGGCTGAAGGTTAATCAATGTGCCTGAAATTTTTCCGACAAGTGACCTCGAAGTGAGTGACGAAAAGCTACGTTATTCATTTATTGGCTCTGCTTGTATTACCACAACCAAAAAACTTTGTTAGATATAAAGTAATGATAAGCATAAGTGATCCCGAAATTGTCAAGCAATGCGGAGTCCGACGGACACTGTTCGACCGTGTGGACGCACCCTAAGGATTGCTCCCTCCTAAGGGGGGGGAGCACGGGCCTTTGCTCTATGGCGGCCCGTAGCAGGGTGCCGACAGACACTCAATCGGCTGACGTCAGTCGAGCCGACCAATAATGATGGCGCCACTATAAACAATTGCCTGCGCCATGACGGGCTCGGGCCGACCATCAGGTCCCTATGGAATGGCCTACCGGCGCTATAGGCCACATGTAAAAAAAAAAGTCGGTCTGCCGACGAGGACTGGCGTGCCTGGATCCTTTGTTATTCAGCCGTGCCAAGGCATCCCCACACCCTCCGCCGCAACGCTTGGCACCGGGCCTTACGCCAAGATGGGGCAGAGATTGAGAGTAGCAGTTTTTCAATTGTCAGCGTCTTTTGAAATAAATCTGGAAAGTTAGTTCGAGTCAACACACACACACACACACACACACACACACACACACACACACACACACACACACACACACACACACACACACACACACACACACTATCAAGACTGTCGATGACCTTGGAGGCTACCGGGACATGAGTTAACACGCATGAAATATTCTGAGGATGCATCACATAAAGAAACAGGAAGATATTACTGGAGTACAACTACACACTGGGGAGGACAGAGCGTCGATAACAGCTATATTGCATCTAAACACACACACTCTCTCTCTCTCTCTCTCTCTCTCTCTCTCTCTCTCTCTCTCTCTCTCTCTCTCTCTCTCTCTCTCTCTCTCTCTCTCTCTCTCTCTGTGTGGATATACGATAATCTATATTTATTTTTCATTTCAGCATCACATATCACTCAAGACACGTCATACGCTATTCAGAAATACGAGTGTGTGTGTGTGTGTGTGTGTGTGTGTGTGTGTGTGTGTGTGTGTGTGTGTGTGTGTGTGTGTGTGTGTGTGTGTCCTCGCGCGCAACATCAAGGCAAGATGATGAAGTTAAGGCAGAAAGCAGGCCAGAGAAATAGCTTCCGACATGTAGGAAAATGTGCATATTGTTATTCGTAGAAGCGTGAGAGAGAGAGAGAGAGAGAGAGAGAGAGAGAGAGAGAGAGAGAGAGAGAGAGAGAGAGAGAGAGAGAGAGAGAGAGAGAGAGAGAGAGAGAGAGAGAGAGAGAGAGAGAGAGAAATACCTGCATGCACTCCCACCTCTTTCCGCTGTTTTACTTTTCTTTTTTTCCTCGGCCGCTCATACTTCCTCCAGCGCACTTTTTCCCGCCGTCTCATCCGTCGCCGCACGCCATTTGATACCCAGAGTCCGACCACCGGCATAAAAGCGGCCGCGGAACACCCTTGTATCGGAATTTTTTACTGACCGAGTCCATTCTTTTTTCTCCGCTATTTTTGCCCCGGCGCTCGCTCGTATCGGAGGAAACGGACCGTGTTGTTGGTGTTGTTTACAAAATGATGCCTACACGGAGCTCCGCCAACAAGCCGAACTTCCTCTCCCTACTCCCAACTCCGGTAATTCCCTTGACACTCTGACACTTCGCTGCCAATCACCTTAGTTTGGCTTGTTTGGGAAGGCTCCAATCACCCCTATCATTGCATTTGGTGGATAATGAAAGTGTTAACTGTTCGGCCCTTCCTGTCCTCCTCCACCTCCCATAGCTCCTCTCTTCTGACCCCGTGTTTCCAGGAGAGGCGAGGGTGATTAACTGACTAACTACCTCCTAAACTGACTGCCAATCTTAAGCCAGCCCCCTAAACGTCTCTTTCCCCTTGTGTATCTGCTCTTCTTTGCCCCGAGACACGCCCAGGTCCTCCATATCCTTTCCCTTTTTCTGGGCCACTGACGTCACTAGCGATGTACCTAAGGCCACCAGCTCCCCAGAGGAACAAAATATCAGGCTGGTCGTCGGGAATCCTTAGGCCAATCTTAAGCCAGCCCCCTAAACGCCTCTTTCCCCTCGTGTATCTGCTCTTCTTTGCCCCGAGACACGCCCAGGTCCTCCATTTCCTTTCTCGTTTTCTTAGCCACTGACGTCACTAGCTATCTCAATGCACCGTCCGCCACCAGCCCCCCTAGAGGAACAAAATATCACGGTGGCAATCTGGAATCCTTAGGCAGCAAGATTCCAGGAACTCCCTCCTTCCGCTCTGGCTGCTGACTTCTTATTTCAGCCCTCAACTCTCGTCACTCGGGTGTGTTGCTGCCGAGCGACAAGGCCAACCAACACACTAACTTCATAACACTCGCGGCCTTGGAAGCCTCTCACGTCCCTCTCTCCTCTTCCTGCCGTCTCTCCTCTCTCTCTCTCTCTTCTCTCTTCCTCCTCCACGGCCTCGTATCCACATGTCACCCCCTACTCCTCCTTCCCCACCTCCCCCAGTTGTCAGTTTCAAGGTCTCACACGAAGGCTTGTCCGTCTCCGCCCGTCGTGTTATTCTGCCCTTCGCTGAGTCTTTATATACCTGGCCTGAGCCCCCTCCTCCACTCCCTCCCTCATCTTCATCCATCTCCCAACGCTACCTGCATATGGCGCCGCTTCAGGGAGAAAAGATAATATTAAAATAGAAAGGAGCTGCTCAAAGACTCGCACGCGGGGGGAGGAACGAGAAAATATTAAAGGAAATCATGCAAGGAGGGATTTGGCTGTGGCTTTTTTCCCTACTCAGGAGTGAAGGGAAGGGAATGTGGCGGCGCTGTGATCCGGAAGGGGCACTGAAGAGAGAGAGAGAGAGAGAGAGAGAGAGAGAGAGAGAGAGAGAGAGAGAGAGAGAGAGAGAGAGAGAGAGAGAGAGAGAGAGAGTGTGTGTGTGTGTGTGTGTGTGTGTGTGTGTGTGTGTGTGTGTGTGTGTGTGTGTGTGTGTGTGTGTGTGTGTGTGTGTGTGTGTGTGTGTGTGTGTGTGTGTGTGTGTGTGTGTGTGTGTGTGTGTGTGCTTAAGTGTGATGTTGTTGCCTGCCCGAGCCAAAAATAGTCCATATTCAGGGTTCTCTTCCCCCCCCAAAAGAAGAAAAACTAAAGTCTAAGCGATGTATATAAAAATAAATAAGACCCATGGGAAGGTAGCACTAAGACTAGTATCATAAGACACTTTCCCTTCTCACATCAGCTATTTCTAAAGGTCAAAGAGGGGGTCAGTCGGGTTCTAGTGAGTGTTTCTTCAGGTTCACGGTACAGAGGAAGGGTTAAACTACCACCAGGGTCATAAAACTACCCCTGGAAATGCCCACAACTCCTAAGAAACCCTTGTCAAATAGGTGTTTCTTCAGGTTCACGGTACAGAGGAAGGGTTAAACTACCATCAGGGTCATAAAACTACCCCTGGAAATGCCCACAACTCCTAAGAAACCCTTGTCAAATAGGTGTTTCTTCAGGTTCACGGTACAGAGGAGGGGTTAAACTACCACCAGGGTCATAAAACTACCCCTGGAAATGCCCACAACTCCTAAGAAACCCTTGTCAAATGTGTGTTCTTGGGCGGCGGAATGTCTTACAATACAACCCTTAGTTAGAGTCATACACTTACACATTTCGGGACCCACATAGGGCTTTCGTAGGAACTTTGAGCATATCCAGTGGTAGTTTTATGGCCCTGGTGGTAGTTTGACCATTCTTCTATGCCATGAACATAGAAAACCTCATTAGGGAACAGCGATTAGCGGGGGGGGGGGGGGGTTACACCTTTTTTTGTTCGCCTTGAGCTGTTTCCTTAGCTGTAAAAAAATAATAGAACCCGGTTGATCTCCATTTCGGCCTTAGGGAATGGTTGACGTGCTTGCCGTAAGCGTCTAAGAATGCTGCACTGAGGGTTGGGTGACGCCGTAAAGCTTTAAGGCATTGTGGAATACGGGGAAGCGCAAGACAGCGATTATATTGATTTTGTTCCATTTACAAGCCTTTGCGAGTGGGAGTGTATAGCACCACTGATGACACCGACCTATCGAGAGGTAATTCATGTTTCTTACCAAAGTTCCTCCTGCACCCGTAGTCTTTTTCTTCTTCTTTTTCTTCTTCTTCTCTGCCTTATTAATCCCTGACGGGGTCGGCCGCACTTATATGTTGTCGCCAGTTACTTCTGTCTTGCGCGTCCTGTTCTTCTGCACCCATAGTCACCGTAAACTAAATCGACACAGATATCCCCCCCCCCCCCTCGCCCCCTCTGGTTTGGTTGGGTGAAAGGAGGTTGGAGTTGGGTGACAATTTTTTACCTTGGAGGGAGGAAAAAAGAGAGGGCCGAGCTGCTGGACCAATGTAAACAGACTGGGCGGATAAATGGCAGATGGAATTCAATGTAGGGAAGTGCAGTGTTCTGAGTGTATGTAGGAACAACCCCTCACATAACTATTGCTTAAATGACTCTCTTATGTTCTTATGTTCTTAAGGTCGGTATTATAAGACTTTCGCTTCTCACATCAACTATTTATAAAGGTCAAAGAGGGGTTTAATCGGGTTATAATGTGTGATTCTTAAGGCTCATGGTACAGAACAAGGGTCAAACTACCACCAGGGTCACAAAACTACTCCTGGAATTGCCCAAAACTCCTACGAAAGCCTTTTTTTTTTACAGAAACGGAGACAGCTCAAGGGCGAGAAAAAAAAAGAAAAAAAACCGCTGCTTGCTGCTCCTGAATAGAGTACAGAGGAGTGGCCAAAAAGAGAGGTCAATTTCGGGAGGAGAGGTTGTCAAATATGTGTACTTTGGCGACGAGTTGTTTAGTAATACGGCTCTAAGTTTTTTTTTTTTTTAATCAAGGGTGTCTAAGTGTTCGGTGACTATAGTTTAATTACGTATTCACTCGTGCCGGTACATATGAGTTTAACATATATGGAAAAAAAGAATCTCCATAAGGCTAAAATAACTACTTTTTTTTCTTTTTTTACGCCTACGCCTATAGCGCCGGTAGGCTTGCTTGAGGGGCCTGGATGGTAGTCGGCCCCAGTCTGTCATGGCGCAGGCAGTGTTTATAGTGGCGCTAATTCCCTTTTTTTATATAATCTGGAAACAGAGAAGGGCCAACTTTAAGTGTTTACTCGCACCAGACTATAATACTGCAATATCACGGCGCGTCTCCTTTGAAGCTTATTGTCTGCCTCTCATAGAGCCTTGGAATATTAATCCTCTTGAATCTGCATTGTGTTCCTTACTGTATTACATATCATGCAGGCAACACCTTCCAGGCCAATACCTCGCAACACTGAGCCTCACACACGTCCACGGGCGCTGCCACACGTAGACGCCACCACTCTGCACCTCTCCCTTGCACAGCGTGGCGGCGAGGCAGGCCCGATATGGCATCAGCGCGTGTCTGTTCGAGTGCACAGCTTCGACGAATTATTGGATCGGCTCTCCCAGCTCTCCTTGAGTCCTGGCATAAGATTATTTTTGGTGTAACTGAAGCAGGAGTTGGATTCACTCGGCAGGCGCTCACTAGATCGTTGGGAAAGGGCGACAAACCCCTGCTGGCCTGACTCCTCCCTCCTCCAGCATGTCCCAACCATGGCTCCCTTTCTCCACAGCGCGGCGCATAGTCCCTATAACCTCCCGGCTACACCATTTCTGGGTGGTGAAGGTGTCGCTATTGCTGAAACCTTTTATCTGATCGAGTCTTGTGTGACACTTGAAAGAAAAAATCAGGTTTGCTTCTGATTGAAGTTTTGTCTGACCCGTTGAAGCGCACGCGCCCTGGAGCCAAGGAGCGCCGGCAACACTGAGGCTGATTCTGCTCGGTGGAGCCGCCGAGGCATCCCGAGAAGGCAGTGCCGAGAGGAAATATGTACAAAAACAAACCCAATATAAATTTGTCAAAAACATTTAACAACTCGGCAGCCAAATAAAACATAATTTACCTCCGCCACTAATGGGCTGGGGTCACCCACCATATAATAATTATAATAATAATAACAATAATAATAATAATAATAATAATAATAATAATAATACTTTCAGTAGTAGTAGTAGTAGTTGTAGTAGTAGTAGTAGTAGTAGTAGTAGTAGCATTTGTAGTAGCAATAATAGTACTCAGTGCATCGTAAAACACTCTAGGATCTCTTACAAATTACGTTTGATAAAGTCCGCATCATAAATTACTTTACAAATTAAATTGAAAACAAATAGGTATTGACGGTCAAGTAAACCAATGGATCGCGAATTGGTTGAGCAACAGACAACATAGAGTAGTGATTGACGGATTTAACTCAGAGTGGGCGCCTGTCACTAGTATGGCGTCCCCCTCAGGAACTTCGATCCTTGGCCCAGTGCTCTTCATTATTTACATCAACGACGTGGATGTTGGACTCAATAACCGCATTAGTAAATTTGCAGGACGACACAAAGATTGGCAACTCGGTTCTCTCTGACGAAAGACGACAAAGCCTCCAGAGGATTTGCACAAAAATTTCAACTTGGTCCGGATAGATGGGAGATGCCCTTTAACGTGAACAAGTGCCAGGTCCTTCAGAAAGTTGGAACGAGGAATAAGTTCGAATACGAAATGCGCGGCGTTAAACTCAAAAGCGTTCAATGCGTCAAAGACTTGGGGTCAAAATCGTCGCGTCAAACCTCAAATTCTCACAGCAATGCATCGATGCAGCAAATAAAGCGAACAGAATGTTGGGCTTCATTAAAAAGAAACTTTATTCAAGAATAAAGATGTAATACTCGCTCTACAACGGTTTAGTCGAACCCCGCTTGGAATATGCGGTACAGTTTTGGTCTCCCCACCATGCAAAGGATATTGCTAAATTAGAAGGTGTTCAGCGTCGGGCAGCGAAAATGATCCTTCCTTGCGCACCCAACAAATCCTACGAAGAAAGGCTTTCTACCCTTAACATGTTTCTCTCTCTTAAAACGTCGCCTCCGAGAAAACTGATCGAATGTTTTAAAATACTTAATGGTTTCACGAATGTAGACAGATCAACATTGTTTATGATCGATGACACCTTTTGCGCACGAGGAACAATGGCGTAAAAACCAGATGTAGACAAGTAAATTCAGACTGCACCAAATTTTTTCTTCACCAACGTTGTAGTGCGAGAATGGAATAAGCTTCCACCGTCAGTGGTCAGTGTAACACGATTGACTCCTTCAAAATAAGCTCGACCGTCACTTCCATTCAACTTAATATCAACTAGAGTAGAAATGCAACGTTTTAGGTCTTCTGATTAATGTAAAATCACTTAGGTTTAGGACTGACCACCAAGTCTGGACCATGGGGTCTGTGTGGTCTGATTTTCTATGTAAATCTATGTAAAACTCTGGGATTTCTGCAGGGACTGTTGGTCCTATTGACTGATCTGGACTGAGAGTTATGCAAAGTGTGTGTGTGTTTGTGTGTGTGTGTGTGTGTGTGTGTGTGGGTGTGTGTGTGTGTGTGTGTGTGTGTGAGAGGGAGGGGCGTGTCCAGCTTCTTTCATGTGAACGTAGCCGCAAAGGCAGCTGTCTATGCCCCATCACTTTAACACTTTCATGGACTCAATATTACGAAGAGTTGTAGAGCGTAGTCACTGTGGGCATCTTCTTTTCAATACCAGGGTCAACTATCTTGCTTTTACTGATGATGCAGAATACTGGAGGTTCTGATGATATCTCTTAACCGGTAGCAACAACAGGCCTAATTGTGGCTTTACCGTGTGCAGCGACGGAGGCCAAATTTTGAAGCTTTACCATTGTGTAGCATAACAGGCCAAATTATTGTTTACCGATGTAGCAGCGACAGGCCAAATTTGTGGCTTTACCGTGTAGCAACAACAGGCCAAATCTTGTGAAAGCTTTACAAATAGCAGCAACGGAGCCAAATTTAGTAGCTTTACCATTGTAGCAACAACAATTTGTGGCTTTAAATGTAGCAACAACAGACCAAATTTGTAAGCTTTACCGTGTACCAGCGACAGGCCATATTTTTCCATGTATAAACCCCAAAATAGATGATGCATAAACTGATCACAAATGGCGATATATATTATGAAATGGTTTGTGTGGTGATGATATTTTCTCATTTTTCTCGTTTAGAGGACCATTAAGAAACATGATCCCACAGCTACCGGGTTAATGTGGTAGTACTATGTACCGATGTTGTTATTATGCCATATCATTTTCATTATTATTTTTAAACGGTATTAGTACTTTCAATATCTCAGTTTTAGTCCGTTCTTGCGTGTATCGAGCACACCAATATATGAAGAAGTTGCAGCAACTCACAGACCACCTGTCATTGAGTTACCCTACAAGTTTCACCTCGTTGGCGTACATGTTGCCAGGAGAAGGCAGGTGAATTATACATGAGAATCAGTGGACTCTAGTATGGAGGACAATTAATGTACCCCTACCGAGAATACACACACACACACACACACACACACACACACACACACACACACACACACACACACACACACACACACACACACACACACACACACACACACACACACACAGCTGCACAATGAAAGATGTCTTATATGGATCGATATCACCTATGACTCAATATTCGACATGACGTGCGAGACAACTTTGAATTGCTCTCTCTCTCTCTCTCTCTCTCTCTCTCTCTCTCTCTCTCTCTCTCTCTCTCTCTCTCTCTCTCTCTCTCTCTCTCTCTCTCTCTCTCTCTCTCTCTCTCTCTCTCTCTCTCTCTCTCTCTCTCTCTCTCTCTCTCTCTCTCAAAACCTCTCTAAACCTCAAATTCTCACATCAATGCATCGACGCAGCAAATAAAGCGAACAGAATGTTGGGCTTCATTAAAAGAAACTTTTTATTCAAGAATAAAGATGTAATACTTCCGCTCTACAATAGTTTAGTCAGACCCCACTTGGAATATGCGGTACAGTTTTGGTCTCCCCACCATGCAAGGACATTACTAAACTAGGTGTTCAGCGTCGAGCAACAAAAATGATCCCTTCCTTGCGCAACAAATCCTACGAAGAAAGGCTTTCCACCCTTAACATGTTCTCTCTTGAGAAACGTCGCCTCCGAGGAAAACTGATCGAATGTTTTAAAATACTTAATGGTTTTACGAATGTAGACAGATCAACATTGTTTATGATCGATGACACTTTGCGAACGAGGAACAATGGCACAAAACTCAAATGTAGACAAGTAAATTCAGACTGCTCCAAATTTTTCTTCACCAACGTTGTAGTGCGAGAATGGAATAAGCTCCATCATCAGTGGTCCAGTGTAACACGACTGACTCCTTTAAAACAAGCTCGACCGTCACTTCTTGAACTTAATATTAACTAGCTTCAAGTAGAAAAGCAACGTTTTGGAGCCATCTGATTAATGTAAAATCACTTAAGTTTAAGGACAGACCACCTAGTCTGGACCATGGGGTCTGTGTGGTCTGATTTTCTATGTAATTCTATGTAATTCTATGTAATTCTCTCTCTCTCTCTCTCTCTCTCTCTCTCTCTCTCTCTATCTCTCTCTCTCACGCTCTCTCTCTCTCTCTCTCTCTCTCTCTCTCTCTCTCTCTCTCTCTCTCTCTCTCTCTCTCTCTCTCTCTCTCTCTCTCTCTCTCTCTCTCTCTCTCTCTCTCTCTCTCTCTCTCTCTCTCGACGATTTCTACCCATTGAAAGCACAGGTAAAACTCGAGGTAATTGTTCAGTCATTCCCGGCCTGAAATTATGTTCTATCATCATTATTTCAAACCACAACTCTAAAACCTACGCACTGGCTCTCTATAGCTACCGTTTTTTTTACTAGTTAGCTTTAGAACAACAGTATGTACATTTAATTCGAAAGTGAACGGTAAAAAGTAGACACGTGATTTTTTTTTTTTCTAATTTGTAACCAAAATTTTATCAATCCCTGAAATTAGTATATCTGTTGTGGGGGAACATCCGCATTTTCATTTATTTGGCGATACTGTTTCTCTGTCAAAGTGGAGGATAATATAACTTTTGAAACAAAACACTTATGAAAAAACAAAGCTTGAGACTATGGGCCAGTTGTACAGCCAGTACACCTAGTTTGTAAGCTCCAACCAAACACAAAATACGACGAAAATTCCTTGTATAGTGTTTGGCGTTGATGTAAAGGAGGAAATTTTACGAAACTATACAGGAAAGTTCATTAGTATCTGGTATTGAGTGAAATAACGGAGCATTGTGGAGAAGACAATGTAGTTTGGTTGGGGCGCTTACAATGACCCTGTGTTGGACTGTCGAACTGGCAAAAACGGAAGATATAAATGCTCTAACGTGCGTCGTCCGGAATGTGAACAATTTGACGTGGTTTTCAGTATGTGGCTTGTCCACATTTGTTCATGAGCGGCTGGTGATAGCTTGCGTTTAGGGGTTATAGATGCCAGTCGCGCCGATTTCGAATAACCGCTGCTGAATTTTACAGTAAAGGAGGCGGCTCATGGGCGGAAAAATACGATACAGTAAGTCCGCTGTGGCGACGCTTCAGTACAGAAAACAAGAGGATGGAAGAGAGGCCGAAAGATTTGCTCAGGTGTGTTTACAGGGACGTCTTTATACCCCCCTTTTAAAAGCGTCAAATCGCAGGAAAGAGGATATTTTTTTTTTACAGCAGAGGAGACAGTGCAAGGGCGCCAAAAAAAAGAAAAAGCTCTCTTTAAATAATGAAAAAAGCCCGCGACTTACCTTACAAAGACATGCAGTTCCACAGTTTACCAGCGAAAAGGATGATATATTGAAGATACTGGTGAAGTCGCGCATAAGGAATTTAAACATACGTATGGATTACCTATAACAATAAAGCGTGTGCATCGGAGCAGCGGGATTTATATATACAGTTAGCATGCTGTTAGCCAGTTCAGAAGAGCAGTAAACATGTAGATATTGATAAAAGATATAGCGCAAAAAAATAACTCAAGCGGATTATAGTTGGAGACACATCTGAAGATTCATTATGTGTTGAGCAGATGAGAGTGAGGCGGACCGATGAAAACAGAATTCAGCGTGGTGGCATTATCAAAAGATGCGTTAGAGTTTCTACCCCTCGGATGCGGATTTCCTACAAGAAGACATGACCAAACTGCAGGAGTGGAACAAAAAGTGGCTGCTACAATTCAATGAAGAAAAATACAAACTCCAGCACCTTGAGAGGGGAGATCCAGCATACCAATACATGAAACACTCCACTATCCACCACAGAGGCAGAGAGACCTGGGGTGTATGTTATCAGGCTACCAGTGAAGGTGAAATCGGTGCCAATCATGGCGGATGGGTAAACTCTGGAGACCAAAGCAAAGACACAACTAAAAACTGCTTGGGGGCCACAGACGGCAGTGTTACAGTGAGCCAAAAGACCTCAGTTTCACATAAAATGACCAAAATAACAAAACAGGCAAGCAGACTCAGATTTTTCTCCTTTTTTTTTTTTTTTTTTACAGCAAAAGAGACAGCTCAAGGGCACAAAAAAGTAAACATTAATAAAAAAAGCCCGCTACTCGCTGCTCTTAAAAAGAATCCAAAGAGGTGGCCGAAAGATAGGTCAGTTTCGGGAGGAGAGGTGTCTGATACCCTCCTCTTGAAAGGATTCAGAAGTCGTGGGCAGAGGAAATACAGATGAAGGAAGAGTGTTCCAGAGTTTACCAGCGTGAGGATGAAAGAGTGAAGAATGCTGGTTAACTCTTACATAAGGGTTTGGACAATATAGGGATGAGCATGAGTAGAAAGTCAGTGCAGCAGGGCCAAGGGAGGGGAGGCATGCAGTTAGCAAGTTCAGAAAGAGCAGTCAGCGTGGAAATATCGATAGAAGATAGAAAGAGAGGCAACATTGCAGCGGAATTTAAGAGGTAGAAGACTATCAGTATGAGGAGGAGGCTGATGAGACGAAGAGCCTTAGCCTCCACTCTGTCCAGAAGAGCTGTGTGAGGGACCCCCCCCCACATGAGATGCATACTCCATACGAGGGCGGACAAGGCCCTGTATATGGACAGCAACTGTGCAGGGGAGAAGAACTGGCGGAGACGGTACAGAACGCCAGCCTCGAAGCTGATTTAAAAGTAAGAGATGAAATAGAAAGTTTCCAGTAGAGATTTTGAATTAAGGATAGACCGAGGATGTTTAGTGTTGAGGAAGGTGATAGCTGGGTGTTGTCAAAGAATAGGGATGATTGTTTGGAGGATTGTGTCAGTGGATAGGTGGAGAAACTGTGTTTTTGAGGGCGTTGAAGGACACCAGGTTCTTCTTGCCCCAATCGAAATAATAGTAAGGTCTGAGGCTAAGCGTTCTGCAGCCTCCAGCCTTGAAGTCGTTAAGTTCTGAAGGTGGGTCTTCTATTAAAGAAGTTGAATAATGCAGAGTGGAATCATCGGCGTAGGAATGGATAGGACAGTTCGTTTTGGAAAGAAGATCATCAATGAACAACAGAAAAAGAGTGGGAGATGAGGACAGAACCCTGTGGGACACCACTGTTAATAGATTTAGGGAAGAACAGTGACCGTCTACAAAAGCAGAAATAGAACAGTCAGAAAGAAACTAGAGATAAAGGTACAGAGAAGGATAGAAACCGTAGGAGGGTAGTTTAGAAAGCAAAGATTTGTGCCAGACCCTATCAAAAAGCTTTTGATATGTCAGCGCAATAACAAAAGTTTCACCGAAACGGCTAAGAGAGGATGACCAAGAGTCAGTTAAGAAGGCTAGGAGATCACCAGTAGAACGCCTTGCAGAACCCATACGCGATCAGATAGAAGGTCAGAAGTGGAAAGGTGCTTTTGAATCTTCCGGTTAAGGATTGATTCAAAAGCTTTAGATGAACAAGAAAGTAAAAGCAATAGGACAGTGGTTTGAGGTTGGGCAGTCACCCTTCTTATGTACAGGCTGTATGAAGGCATACTTCCAGCAAGAAGGAAAGGTAGATGTTGACAGGCAGAGGCGAAAGAGTTTGACCAGGCAGGGTGACAGCACGGAGGCACAGTTTTAAGGACAATAGGAGGCACTCCATCAGGTCCATAAGCCTTCTGAGGATTGAGGCCAGAGGCATAGAAAACATCATTTTGAAGAATCTTTATAACAGGCATAAAGGAGTCAGAGGGGATGAGTAGGAGGAATATGCAGAATCGTCCAGAGTGGAGTTTTAGAAAAAGTTTGAGAGAAGAGTTCAGCCTTAGAGATAGATGAGACAGCAGTGTTGCCGTCAGGACTGAGAGTGGAGGAAAGATGAAGAAGTGAATTTGGAGGAGATGTTTTGGCTAGATGCCAGAAGTCACGAAAAGAGTTAGAAAGCAAGGTTTTGACATTTTCTATTAATGAAAGAATTTTTGGTTAGTCGGATAATAGATTTGGCACGATTTCAGGCAGAAATGTAAAGTTCATAATTAGCATTAGTTTGAAGGCTCTGGTATCTTTTGTGAGCTACCTCTCTATCATTGACAGCACGAGAACAAGCGTGATTAAACCAAGGCTTTTTAGCGTGAGGAGTAGAGAAAGAACGAGGAATGTATGCCTCCATTCCAGAGACAATCACCTCTGTGATGCGCTGAGCACACACAGAGGGGTCTCTATCTGGAAGCAATAATCATTCCACAGGAAATCGAAAAGTACATCCTCAGGTCGTCCCACCGAGCTGAAGCAAATGCCAGAAGCATCGCCTCTTCGGTGGGTCCAGAGGTACAGGAGCGATAGGACAGGATGCAGAAATAAGATTGTGATCGGAGGAGCCCAACGGAGAGAACAGTTTGACAGAATAAGCAGAAGGGTTTGAGGTAAGGAAGGGTCTAGAATGTTGGGCCGATCTCCAAGACAGTCAGGAATGCGTGTAGGGTGCTGGACCAACTGCTCTGGGTCGTTGAGGATAGCAAAGTTGTAAACATTCACCAGGATGGTCAGTGAAAGAGGATAAAAGCAAAAGCTGGTGGGGAACATTGCAATCTCCTCTGATGGAGATTTCAGCGAATGGAGTGTGGGTCAAGATGTGCTCCACTTTAGAATTCAAATAGTCTAAGAATTTTACATAGTTGGTAGAGTTAGGTGAGAGATAAACAGCACAGATGTAGATAGTAAGAGATTGACAGTGACGTCTTAACCAGATGGTGGAAAATTCAGAAGAGTCAAGGTCTGATGGGCACGAGGCAAAGTGATGTCGTTGCACGTAGGCGCAACATCCAGCTTTGGATTGAAATTTAGGATAGAGATAGTAGGAGGAACAGAGTAGAGATTGCTGTCAGTAGCCTCAAAACCTGTGTTTCGGTAAGGAAGAAAGGTGAGGTTTAGAGGAGGAGAGATGATGTTCCAAGGAATGGAAATTTGAGCGAAGACCGCAAATGTTGCAGAAATTGAGAAGAAAGAGGTTCGAGGAGTTATCAAGACACCTCTCAGGTCGGCAACCAGAAGGAGTCCTCCTGGGGAATTTGTGGTCCCCCAGGCAGGGACTCCGAACTTGTGTGTGCGCCATTTGAAATTTTAATTTTGGGAAAAGGTGTATATGTTGTGAGAATGTGGTGGTGTGGATAAAGAGAGGATCTGTCTTTAGAGGCACTGAACTACTCTCCGGTGTTGGTGAGACAATAGGGAAACGGTTGAGTGAGGACAAGGGAAGGGTCTTTGGAGGGCTTCAGCTCCCTTCTCACCTCCCATATATACCTCACCGGGAGTGGCTTGCGCCCGTTCGGTAGGTGTCTTCCTACCTACTCCAGCCAACAAGAACCCTACAAGAAAGTCCCGAGGTGGTGGTGGTGGTGGTGGTGTTGGTATTTCGGGGGGGGGTAGGGGTTTGCTGATGGTGGTGATGATAGTGGTTTTGGGGGTAATGGTGATAGTAGCAATGGTGGTGGTGGTGGTGGTGTAAATGATCGATTATTTCCAATGCATAACTCCACCCTGTTCTAAGCTACCTGGGAACCAATAACACAGACAGACATTTAAATACTTAGAGAATTTTGTCAAAGCAGCACGTCAAAAATGCCTCAAAGTAAAAAAAATAATTTATCAAGCGCTTCGTTGCAAAATATATAGGTCAAGAGATTACTGAAAAAGTTTACCTAATCAAATATTTATGTGTGTGTGTGTGTGTGTGTGTGTGTGTGTGTGTGTGTGTGTGTGTGTGTGTGTGTGTGTGTGTGTGTTTGAGTGTGTATGATAATTGCAAGCTGGAAAACATAAATGGCAACACCAGTATCAGCTCACACAAAAAATAAGGAAAAAAAAATATATAATTAAAAGTAGGCAAAAAAGCAGGCACACACACACACACACACACACACACACACACACACACACACACACACACATAAGCACACGTGTACAGATGAGCGCTTATTTATCTTAATGTGTAGCTTGTTTTGAGGGAACTGTTTAATCGTTTAATTCCCGTTTGTCTTCAGAGCGATTGTTGTGATCGGAGCGGGTCGGGGCGGGAAGAAAGGGACTTAGGGATTACAAGGAGAGGGAGGGAGACAGACAGACAGACAGACAGACAGACAGACAGACAGACAAAGAGAAAGAAGGGAGACACAAAGACAAATAGACAGACAATGAGGTCAAGAGAGAGTTATTTTGTTATTAGTATTATCATATCAATCGTTAAATCTATCATTATTATTATCAATATTATTACGATTTATTTCTATCATTTTGTAATCGTTTATATTTTCTTTCCCTTATCATTTAATTTAGTCATTTTCCTTTCTTGTTCAGTTAATGTAAAACTACTTTTCAATAATTTTGTTTTGCTACGATAGTTCATAATCACGGTGCCTTTCCTTCAAGTCTCAGTACACTTCAACTTGCTCATGAGGTAACAAATATTCAAAAGCATATTAACACTTTTCAAATCCCCGTACTGGTTACATGATGGAGCATAATAACCCAGTAAATGATCATCTGTGAGGCCAATACCCGCTATAGTGATTTCCCAGTAGAATATAACTCCGTCCAACACTACGACGGGAATGGCTGTTTGGGAATAAAGAGATCGTCTTATAACCAGCCTCTGCTTCTCGAGGATCACCCGTATTGTCCTGTAAGTCATATACCCATCGTGTTATCTAAGGACAGACAGATACAGAGAGCGAAAAAGAAAGACAGACAGACCGACAGACAAAGACAGAGAAGAGAATCCCGGCGCACAGTTCACTCAGCTGTCCATCCTCCCTTCCGTGCTGGTCGATAAATGGGTACCTGGGGAAACTTGGTGAAGGTAAACTGTGGTATCCTGGTTGTCACGCAAACTCTGTGTCCCGGGATAGTGTGCTCTTACCCACCACAGCCTCAAGGTTTTTTTTTTTTACATCCCCACCTATAGCGCCGGTAGGCTTTCTTCAGGGGCCAGATGGTCGGCCCAAGCCCGTCATGGTGCAGGCAATTTTTTACAGTGCCGCCAGTTCTTGGCTCATGCTGCCGCCCGGAACTCATTCTTGATTCACTGGACGGTTTCTTCTAGAGTCCGGGTTGATGGGTGGTCTTCTGGGACAGTATGTGGGTAGTCTTAGGCCACTCGGCGGTGACTGAAAAATCCCAGGTGGTAGCGTGGGGATTCGAACCGACATTGTCCATGGCGTGGTGAATGTGAGCCCAGCACGCTAACCACTCAGCCACCGCCTACCCCAAATGAGATAAGATGAGCAACGTAGCCGCTCGCAGCTATTGTGTACGTGTGCCCCACCTTAGATAGACAGACAGGTAGGTAGATAGATATATATATATATATATATATATATATATATATATATATATATATATATATATATATATATATATATATATATATATATATATATATATATCTATCTATATATCTATCTATCTCTCTCTCTCTATATATCTATATATATATACATATATATATATATATATATATATATATATATATATATATATATATATATATATATATATATATATATATTACATCAGTGTGTGTGTGTGTGTGAGTGTGTGTGTGTGTGTGTGTGTGTGTGTGTGTGTGTGTGTGTGTGTGTGTGTGTGTGTGTGTGTACTCGCGAAAGATAAGTCATACATGTATGTACTAAGTCAAGCAGGTAAACTCTCAGACGAAGAGTCGGACAAACGTGTAAGTGCGTATAGCTAAAATGTCAAGGAAAGGCGCGCCGTAAATAAAACTGCCTTTATCGACCATTATATTTTTACTCTCCCTCTCTCAAGATTGTGCATTTTGGGTACATGATATTAAAATCTGAGACTTATGTAGCAAGGAGAGAGAGAGAGAGAGAGAGAGAGAAGACAGATAGAGATAGCAGGTGTTGTGAAATCACACCTTGTTACACACACACACACACACACACACACACACACACACACACACACACACACACACGCACAAGGTGGGTGGAGCGGATGTGTCGCCCACCAGTCTGTAAGCGACGCCGTGGGAAGGGGACGTGTTGGGTGTGGCTGGTGCTCTGGAACCTCTCGCAGCTCTCTCTCCTTCTCTCTCTCTCCCCTCACTCCCTCAGCCACATAGGTACGCGCACAACACCTACCAGCATACTCATACACCAGCCAGCACACACACACACACACACACACACACACACACACACACACACACACACACATACACCTGCCCTCACGCCGCCGCCGCTGCCACCTGCTGCGTTAGTCGGCCCTGTAGTGGAGAAGGCCCAGAGCGTCCCACCCTCACTCGCGCTGATTCTCCTCGCCCGTGCTCATGTTCGCTTGCCTTTATCCGCCTCCCGGCCATAGCGTGAGCCGGGCTGCCGTGCGTGCGTGAGGGTAAGTGTGAGGGGACACAGGTGAGGCTGAGGACTGGAAATGGTGTTCAGGCGTGGACGTGCAGGTGTGATCGAGCCCCCGTATAGGCATTTGCAGGATTCGTAACCTCGCTGCGTTGCGTTGTCTAGGGCGGCGCAGTGGAGCTTCGTTGAGTGTAGTGCCACAGACTAGTGACGACAGCGGAAGGCACTGTGCCACCGCCGCCACCGCCGCCCACCGTTCCTTTTCCTTCACCACGCCCACCCCACATCTCGGCGCCGCCCATCCGCAGGTTTCGTTAACAAGGTAGGATTACACACACACACACACACACACACACACACACACACACACACACACACAGAGAGAGAGAGAGGAATTAAATGGAAAAGTGAAATCCCTTTAGGGTGCTAAAGCTAATCCCTAATCTCTCTCTCTCTCTCTCTCTCTCTCTCTCTCTCTCTCTCTCTCTCTCTCTCGCTCTCTCAGTGTGACAGTGACAAACACCGCGTCACATGCAGTTTAGCTTGTCCTCTCAGCTATACTTAGACTCTTATTGGAAAGACGGATATGGCAAAGGATGCACCAGTAATCAATACGACCAAATCCAGTGATAATCATTTGGTAAGACGTAAAGTAGGCTGAAACCTAAGAGGATAAATTAAAAAGTTAATGAGTAAGGAGCACCCCACGCTCTTGAAATCAGGGAGAAGGCTGAAAAGTTTAATTTGAGCATTCATAAAATAGTGCCGATTCGATCTTATTAGGCTCAAGGAGGTACAAATGAAGAAATTGGACAAGTTAACTGTAATAGTAGATGAACATTGTCAGGCGACGGGAACCAAAGTGCTCATAGAGATGCGAAAGTGTGGGGGAGTAAAGACGAGAAGGGATGAGACAGTGTTGGCAAAACTAACTGAACTTAAGAACAAAAGGAAAGTTAATGATATCAGTAAGTTTGATAAGGACACGATCTCAGAAACTCGATACAATGACGAAACCACAAGAACAACCACTCGCACTTGCAGGAATCAGTTATCGCCTCTGAATTATGCAAATGGCAATGTTACAAATGATAGGGCTGTGGAAGAGTTATATATCATAGTACACAATTTTCTGTAGATTTTCGGTAAATTATCGTAGTGAAGGTGTTGGGACGTTCGACGTGGACTCTGGCCGAGTTATCATGTATAGCGTAAAGAAAGCATTGAAGATATGAGTAAGAGTAGGTAGGTGGAGGTAGCTAGGGCTGTGGAAGAGTTATATATCATACTACACAGTTTTCTGACTTGGTAAAATATCGTAGTGAAGGTATTGGAACGTTCGACTTGGACTCTGCCCGTGTTATCATGAATAGCGTAAAGAAAGCATTGAAGGAATGAGTAAGCGTAAAGCAAGTGACGATTATCTCGCTATAAACCTAATCAAAGATGCAGGCGATAGTACACTTAATGCACATGCCAAAATAAGTACAAAATGACTGCACGGTCAGAGGTCTAAAACGCTGCAAAACTAGCACTGGTAAGGGGGGGGCAGCACTGTGCCATCCGGTCCCAAGCATTGAAGGAGACAGAAATGCAATCTCTCTCATTTGTGTCTCTTAAAGGGCTGTAAGGCAAGGTACTTTGGTGCTTCACTCAAATCTTTCAAATAATTTCATATGAATATAAAACATAAAGTATTGCTCTCACTGCTTTAATTCTTGCAAAAAATGCCATTCTCCTGCTAACCTGGCAGCCCTAATTTCTACTCCCCGTCTTTTTCTTATAAAAAATGATGTAAAGGTGAGCAAAATCAGGCATCCCGTGATATGTGACCATTCTAGTGAATTAAGTAAGAGCATGTATCGATTGTGTCAACTGTCTGTTGGCGAAAATGCATTTAGAATGAAAGTTAGCAATTGGATACCCAGAGGCAACCCTGTATGTGTCCACGTACGTGTGTGTGTGTGTGTGTGTGTGTGTGTGTGTGTGTGTGTGTGTGTGTGTGTGAAGGCTACCCTGAGGGGACGGTGCATCCACACGCTGCCCCGTGAATTTAGAAGTAAATTACGGCGCCTCCTTGCTTCATCAGTATTAAACGCTTGCATGGCTTGGGAATTGGGCAGAGAAGTCGATGAAAGTCATTGTGAGGCGTGTGGCTGCACCAGCAGAGGCAGCGACAATGATCATATTGCCAATGTAAAGGTGTTGGTAATGCCAATTGACTGCTCTTTCGGCCACCTCCTCGGATTCTTTACAGGAGCAGCGAGTAGTGGGCTTTTTTTATTGTTTCCTTTTTTCGTGTGCCCTTGTGCTGTCTCCTTTGCTGTAAAAAAAACGAAAACAAACAGACAGTCCGTGTTTCACTGCAGAATATTATTGTGCCGTCACCACGTGTGTTCGGAAGATTTGGACACTAACCACTCGGGGTCATCACGGTCTTACCCTCTGGTGGTGAGACGCTGAGAAAATCACAAATTCAGGTGATAGTTCGATTTGGGAGCTTGCTGACGTGCTGTTAGGACTGACTTTGGCACCTGAAGATAAACACAGTCCTGTTCGCTGAAATGTGTATATGTAAGTGGGCCAGTCATGTGGGTATGCGGTACGTTTCCCGAGCAATAAATAGGTCTTGTGATTACAAATGTGAATGACGCGTTGAGGTAAGTCTAATAAGAGGGAATATATAATAAACAAAATGGAGAAACCACCTTCAAGATCAGCTGTGGGGAATTAGCTGGATCGGTAACGTGTAGTGAAGGACCAGTAATGTTGCAACCTAATACACCAACAACAACAATAATAATAATAACCGTATATACTTTCCTCGCCACTTTAAAACTACAGTACCCAAAATGTAAACAAAAGTAAATACCGCAGTGAAATGAAAGTTAAAGAAATAATGTAACAGTAAAATCAACGCATAATGGAAAGCTGCCGTGAAATCTAAGTTACAGTAAGAATAAGCGACAATGACGATCCTGAGTGTTTCCTTTGTATGTATGTGACAGGCGTGAAGGAAAGAAAGGACATATCAAGAGAGATGAGAGTTGAATGACAATAGAGGGAATGAGTACAATGCTAGATGACAACTTCTCAGGTGACTACTCTAGGTAACTGTAGGGAAGGATTATAAGCTGAGGAATTCACTCATTACTTGGCAGGTCGTTCGGGAAAAAGACACGCAAGGCAGAGAGCAGAAAATCATCAGGCTCGGACGAGATATTTCCGTGTGTCATGAAGGAGTGCAAAGAGCTGCCCATTAGCCAATATGTTAAGGGAGTCAGTAATTCTGTAGTAATGCATAGGTACAGGAGCTAATGTGGTATGTGTGTGTGTGTGTGTGTGTGTGTGTGTGTGTGTGTGTATGTGTGTGTGTGTCCAAAGGAAAAACAAAAAATGTACACTCAGAGTTAGCAACACTTTGCATGCACATTGTCTTCACTAAGCCACGGTTACACTTGATTGTCGTGCGGCTCCCAAAGCGTACAATGAAAGGGTCATAAATTGGACATTGATCGTGACGTCATAGTGACGCCATATAGTGACGTCATCAGTGCGTTGGCTGATATTAAATATGTGAGTTTGTTTTTTTGTTCTTTTTTTTTTTTTTTTTTTTTTTTAGTAAAGTTAAAAATTATTCATCAGTGTAATATTGGCACTTCTGTACGGGAAATTTTAGGCAGATTTTTTCTCAAGTATAAAAAGTGAGACAAAAAACGAATGAATGAAATGCCTGTATCGCCTCGTATCATTCACTCATATCTGCTCTAGCGACGTAGGACAACATGATATTTCAACTGAGGTCAGCAAAAAATACACTTATCATCAACAATGGAAAACTCAACAGCAATAAAAGCTCAAGACCTCATGCAACTCCATGTGAAAAAATTACCACAGCACTGACGAACTCAACCTCGGAGTCGAATAGAAAATTAGTTATATATAGAAAGAGTTATATAAATCTAAAACGGACTCCCAAGACAACAGTCCTTGCTCCCCTAAAACGATATGGATGATAAGATCGTCAAAGATCATTTTTCTTTCTGTTCAATTGTGCAAACCAGCAGACGCAATAGAATACACTGGACTTAATGCTTAATGTTGATCCACCACGTTTGTCTAATGGCACCGGATTGAGCGAAGACCCACAAACATCTGGTGATCCAAGCAATCATTACTCTGGCAGCACCAAGAACAGATTGTCGACAAACCTCTCTTTCCTTTGAATTTATAAGACTTCACATTCTAAGGCGACTGTTTTGCTCTGCCCATCAGTAAGGCTCAGGGAGAGTCTTTAAGATGTCGTTCTCAGCTTCAGAGTTGGAAATTAAGAAAACAATCCTCAAGTATCTTCGCCGAATTTTGGTAGTAGTTAAAAAAAGTAGTAGTAGTGGTAGTAGCAGTAGTAGTAGTAGTAGTAGTAGTAGTTGTAGTAATAGTAGTTATATGGTTGAATGAGTCATTAGCGAATAGTTGGGGCTAATGACCAGCAGTATGGTAGTCCATGATTATGTGTCGGGAAAATAAACATGGGTGGAGGTATCATTTATGTAGTAGTAATAGTAGTAGTAGTAGTTGTTGTTGTTGTTGTTGTAGAATGAGTAATAGTAGAAGTAGTAGCAGTGGTAGTAGTAGTAGTAGTAGTAGTAGTAGTAATAATAGGAGGAGGAGGAGGAGGAGGAGGAGCAAGAAGAGAAGGATTAAAAATTCGTAGTATGAAAATATTCACATATTCTGAAGCTGTGGAATTGAATTAAATATGTCTGGACAATTATATTTCTCCAGTTTACGAATTAAGAAAAGACTTCAACACACTGAGTTTCTGAGTCTCCTCCTGATCCCTTTACAGCGACTCCATTTGTTGTTCCTTCCACTGATACAAACACATGCAAAAATATCAAACTGGATCTGCTTCGGATATAATACTCCTCCGTAATACTCGTATCTCGTGTTAACCGCCCTAACCTACCTCACCGTCCACTGCAATATCCCCACTACCATGCTGATGGCCCCCGCTCCCCAGTCTCTCCCTCTTGTGGACGAACATTGATCATTCCGGCTGAGCACCAGGGAGGCGTGGGCAGCTATGGACACGTGAGAGGGGAAGAGAGGAGTGTATGGACGGGCGTGAATGGAGAGGAAAGGGAGATGAAAACGGGAAAGATAAAAATGGAGATGTTAAAGATGAAGAGGAGGAGGAGCCATTTTACACTCATTGCTACAGAAAATAGAAGACTGTTAAGAATGTGAAAAGAGTTGAAGCAATGGAAAGGAACATTGTGTTGTTATGAGTAGAGAGGATCGTAGAATACTGAAATGGAAATGGAAATAATATAAAAAAAAGAGGAGAGAAAAGAAAGAAATCACATGAAGAATTGTAAACGAAAGATAAGAAAACATAAGGTATACAAGAAAATACACACTAAGAAAAGGCGAGGAAACATAAATAAATATATAAAAGGGGGAAGGAAAAATGGATGGGAAAATAAATGAACAGAAAATCAATGGACAGGAAATTAGGACAGGAATAAAACACTGTAAATAAAAAAGAGAATTAATAAAAAAAAACAGGAAGACAAAATAAGAAAAGAAAAGAAAGAGGAGAGGACAGGAGAGACGAGGAGAGGAAGGGAAAAATTAATGGACAGGAAATTAGGACAGCAATAAAACACTGTAAATATGAAAAGAAAATTAATTAACAAACAAAAAAAATGAAGACAAAATAACAAAAGAAAAGAAAGAGAAGAGGAGAGGAGAGGAGAGGAAGGGAAAAATTAATGGACAGGAAATTAGGACAGCAATAAAACACTGTAAATATGAAAAGAAAATTAATTAACAGACAAAAAAAAGGAAGACAAAATAACATAAGAAAAGAAAGCAAGGGAAGGAGGAGAGGAGAGGAGAGGAGAGGAGAGGAAAAAATAATGGACAGGAAATTAGGACAGCAATAAAACACGGTAAATAAGAAAAGAAAATTAATTAAAAAACAAAACAAAAGAAAGGAAAGCAAAATAACAAAAGAATAGCAAGAGGAGAGGAGAGGAAGCAGGACTGAGCCAGACGAGAGGGAAAAGTTGGACATATTGGTCTTGTTATAAATTCAGGAATCGCTTCGGGTGTTTTTATTTTTATTTGCGTCACACGAACGTGGGGAGAATCTGATACGAACGTCACAGGAGAGTCAGTACCACGGTTGCCTGATTATCGTGCTCAGCGGATCGTATTTACCGGCTTCTGATTATCGTACTCAGAGGATCGTATTTACCGGCTTCTGATTATCGTACTCAGAGGATCGTATTTACCGGTTTCTGACTCACAACGATTGCCAAGAAACACCGATAATTAGCCATTTTTTATCTTGCTTTCCTCTCTTTTTTTATTCATTCTCTTTTTTTACTTAGTGTTTAATTGCTTCCTTAGTTTCCTGTCCATTGATTTTCTGTTCATTTATTTTTCCATCCTTTTTTTCGCCTCACACGGAAGTACCTACATATATCACCATAATGTTCTAACTCCTCTCTCCCATCCATAATTCTGTGAGCGCCACATGTGGCCACTCAACTCTAAGCTGTCCTTTCCCCAGAATTCAAGTTATAGACTAGAGTGCGTCTGAGGCTGTCTCCGGGACACACAGCCATGGTGCCGCCATCGCTCCAAGGCGATGATTGCACACACTTCACTCTTACCGTATTTCAGTTTTTCTCCATGTCAAATAGCAGAGTCAGGAAATCGGGTAGGAGTAAAGTGTGCAGTCGTTGGCTTGGAGCAGTGGCGGTACCAAAACCCTGTATCCTGGGGCAGCCTCAGACGTTGAGCTTGAATTCTATGGAAAGTACTACTTTGACAGTTCACCGACTGGCCACGTGTGGCGCTGTCTGTATTGCCAATACGGCCCATTCCCATTCACGCCACGCACGGAAGTCAGTATATACCACTATAGTACTTCAACTCCCCTTTCCCATTCCTAACATTTCCTAGTTTTTCTTTCTCTTTACCAATCACTGTATCCTCTTATCTTTCATTAATCTCGCCCTTCTCAACTTTCCCGTGTTCAACCTTTCTTCTCCTTTTACGTCCTCTTACTCTTAAGAGCGCCGGACGAGCCATAAGTTTTTTTTTTTTTTTTTTTTGCAGCAAAGGAGACAGCACAAGGGCACAAAAAAAAGGAAGCAATAAAAAAAAAAAAACGCTACTCGCTGCTCCTAAAAGTTACATGCACATTACAGTAACAACCTCGACTAAGATGCTACACAAGAACAACAAGAAGCTCAACTCAAAACAAAGCATTACAAGTTACACACGAGCCGTTATCATAAGCGTTACAGGACCCACAGAGCATCCCTCCCCCCCCCCCCCAGTACCTATCCTGTGAGCGTGACATTTACACATATATCATCCAAGTGGTGTTTGGCCGCGCATTAGTCCAGCGTATCAGATTGCGTGTGTGTGCTGGTGGTGTGTGTGTGGGGAGGGGGGGTGGGGGGGAGGGGATGTGTGTGTGTGTGTCTGTGTGTGTGTGTGTGTGTGCAGTGATGCAAAACGTTCACGAGTCTTGGGTCAAAGGAGTGTGTACGTATTCCTTGGAGGCAAACATTAAAGAATCCTTGCCTGTCTTATACACACACACACACACACACACACACACACACGCACGCACGCGGTCCCAGAGGTCATACCG
>NC_066578.1:1361878-1379378 GCF_024679095.1 Eriocheir sinensis
TGACGAAACTATTACGTAGCGGCAGCATTACATTTATATTCTTGAATGGTAAATATATGTTAGCGAAGCCCAGCCTTTTGTTAGCTACACTCATAGAATTGCCGAGAAAATATGAGAGTGAGGTTTGACACGATTCCGACAGCGAGGTGCTTGACACACTGTACGTTTTTTTTTTTTTTTAAAGTTTTGCAACGTACATCATATAATCGAACTTCCTCTATTAGTTGCCGCTTGGAAAGTCTGGCATGTTAGAGAATCTCCCTGTGTTGGCTTTCTGTCACTAAGCTGTTTGCTCTGTCAGTTAAATCCCTAATCCCTCTACTTATCTCATGCTGGGTATTTGCTATGTTATGCGTGATTGATTTCATAAATGGTGGCTATGTATTTTTTTCATTCCAACGCTATTTTAAAGAGAAAGGGACGAGAGAGAGAGAGATTTATGTCATTTTTGTGTGTTTATTGTCTGCTTGTGCATGGTGAGTGTGTATTCTCATCAGTGTGGGGCTGAGTGCCTGTGTGTTGGGTGGTGTCAACGTGTAATACAAGCTGCTGATTACTTACTCGTGAGTTTCTCTCGGAGCGATGTTTCGGTTGAAAAACTTTGGTGATGAATGATATCGAACGGCTGGCATATAATGTAGAAAATAGCATCTTGAAACAGAAAAAACCCGGTTCAAACTCTTTAAAAGGTTGTTGTTGTTGTTGTTGTTGTTGTTGTTGTTGTTGTTGTTGTTGTTGTTGTTGCTGTTGTTTTGCGGCGTGCTTTTGCTTGTAGGAATGTCCAATAACAGCTTCAGGGTTGCTGCATACCACGTGCATTATGTTTGATTAAGTCTGTTTTTATAAGCTGTGTTTTTGGGTTGTTCTGCTTCGCGGCTTCCTTCCTGCGTCACCTTTAGCAACTTTGCTGACGTCTGTAGAATACTAGGCCACCTCATCTCGGAGGTGTTACTTATGGGGCAGAGGACGGACGCCAGGAACTATTCGTGGCCGCTGGGCCATAAATTTGTTATGCATGTTGACGTGTTCCGTGAAATATCTGCAATGTCGCAACTGCTTTTGCGAAATTAACCTAATAAACTTTTCTCCGGTTTGCGTTAAAAATATTGAAATTTTGCAATTTCATAGTGCTTATAATTTTTGTCTAATAAAATCGTTATAATGAACAAAAGGATTATGTCTGCCTAACGTGCCAGATTATTAAAATACATTTTGTCCTTTAGAGAAGACCAACTTTGATTCAGCCATTTGATTCTTAGCGCACCAATAACTTCATGCGCTCCATGCGTCTCTCTTCTGGAGAACCTTAAACTCATTAGGCTAAGTAACACTTTCCATTAACTCCATCATCAAGGTCTAAAGATTATCGGACTTCACCGACGAGTTTTTGCCATTCCTGACGAATGGGAACCCTTCCTTGCAACAAAGAATTTATGAGTTGAGTCCGAGAACTACACTGCAAATTTAATGTGACGCCTGAACATAACCTACTTCCTTTCTCAGTAACTCTATCGATTTATAAGATTTCTTTTGCTATTCTTATACCCTTCAATCTCATCCACAAAAACAAGACATCTGCTACCAACCGTATTAGAGCAGACATCATCTGTTTTACATTTCTTTCAACACCCCTCAACGCCGGCTCTTAACTATACTGAAATAGGAGCATACTCACTGTGGCCTCGGGTGTAACTGGATGCGTGGTCACTTATATAACTACGTTCATCTTTGCTGGGGGGTGTGGGGGGTGTGGTGGTGGTGGTCAGGGCGAGGCTGATGTTCATGACGATGGAAATTTTATGAGTTGCGGATATTGTTTTTGTTGTTATTGTTGTTGATGTCGTTGTCGTTGCAGTTGTTTTTGTTTTTGTTTTTGTTGTTATTGTTGTTGTTGTTGTTGTTGTTGTTGTTGTGGAGATGGTGGTGGTGATGGTGCTTCTTCTTCTTCTTCTTCTTCTTCTTCTTCTTCTTCTTCTTCTTCTTTTTCTTTTTATTCTTTTCTTCATCTTCTTTTTCTTCTTCGTCTTCTTTTTCTTTTCTTTTTTTACTTCTTCTTTTTCTTCTTCTTCTTCTTCTTCTTCTTCTTCTTCTTCTTCTTCTTATTATTATTATTATTATTATTATTATTATTATTATTATTATTATTATTATTATTATTATTATTATTATTATTATTATTATTATTATTATTATTATTATTATTATTATTATTATTATTATTATTATTATTATTATTATTATTATTATTATTATTATTATTATTATTATTATTATTATTATTATTCCTCTTCTTTTTCTTCTTCTTCTTCTTCCTCTTCTTCTTCTTCTTCTTCTTCTTCTTCTTCTTCTTCTTCTTCTTCTTCTTCTTCTTTTTCTTCTTCTTCTTCTTCTTGTATTTGTTTTGCTGCCATCGCCAGTAAAGTTCCTGTGTAGGTGTGTGTGTGTCTGTAAGTGTGTGTGTGTGTGTGTGTGTGTGTGTGTGTGTGTGTCGTGATTGGCGTCGCCAAAATAGTTAGGGCCCTTTCTTCCTTCCCCTTCACCTTCCGCCGCCTCTACCTGGGGATCAGCACACCCTCCTGACACGCAAGCCAATAGGAAATTTCCGTTATTTATGTATTTCTGTTCGCGTGGGCGGCGCTCCGGAAGGAAGGGGAATCGTTTATTATTTATTTATGTTCTCCGTATTTATCTTTCGCCCTCATTGTTCATTAATATCATAAAGGGGAGATTACTTTACTACTAATGTTCCTTTATTTTCATCCTTTCAAGTGTTTCAGTTTGTCCCTAATGAAAGTTTTGCGTCAATAATCAGATTCGTTCTTTTTCTTGTTTTGCTTTAATTGAACAAGCAAGATGCTTGCCTACCTATTGCTAATGCGAATTTGCAGCCAGCTGATGAAGCTGCAGAGACCTGAACAGTCTGGGTTCACGCCTGGCAAGTCAACAACTAAATTGACCGTATCCTAGCGCTTCGCGTACTGGTGGAGCGCCGACGTGAGTTTCGACAGGGGATGTTTGCAGCCTATGTCGATCTTAAGAAGGCGTTTGATTCAGTGCATCGTTAGGCACTCTGGGATCTTCTGCGACTCCGTAGGATTCCTGCGAGGACTATTGGTTTGCTGACTGGCCTGTATTCTGGGACAGAGAGTACTGTGTAGTGTGTTAGTGTGGGGGTGGGGGGGGGCCTTGCCCAGCTTCCTTCTCGCGAATGTGGGAGTGAGGCAGGGCTGTGTCCTTGCCCCATCGCTTTTCAACACTTGTTTGGCCTGGGTACTGGGCAGAGTTGTGGACCAGAGTCATTGCGGAGCATCCATTGGCAATACCAGGGTCAATGACCTTGTTTTTGCCGATGATGCAGTAATCCTGGCGGAGTCGCTGGAGGTCTTGGTGATGGCTCTCGAGGCACTGCACGAGGAGGCGAAACCCTTGGGACTCCAGGTCTCCTGGGCCAAGACCAAGGTACAGGTGTTTGGAGGCTTGCTGGATGACACAGTACAGTCTGTTCATGCGTGTGGCGAGGACGTTGAGATCTCAGAAAGTTTCACGTATCTTGGTAGCGTAGTTCATAACAACGGTGAGTCTGGCCAGGAAGTCTGACGGATTGGTCTGGCCCACGGTGTTTTGGACTCGCTCAACACGAGTATATGGCGTTGTCGATACCTGTGCAGAAGGACAAAGATTTGAATCTTCAAGTCCCTTGTGCTCCCTGTCTTACTCTATGGTTGTGAGACATGGACACTAAATGGGGATTTGGAGAGGCGGATTGATGCCTTTGGTAATAAATGTCTACGCAGAATCATGGGATATCGCTGGAATGACTTTGTGTCAAACCGCCGATTATTCCGTGAGACATATATTACCTGCATAGTCCGTCAACGCCAACTCCGGCTATACGGGCACGTGGCACGTTACCCTGAAGCTGATCCTGCTCATTGGGTTGTCTCTGTAAGAGACAATCCTGAATGGAAGAGGCCAAGGGGGCGCCCACGGAGTATGTAGCTGGAGCAAGTCGATAGATCGTGCCAGGAGGTACTCAGGATGGGAAGGGGGCCTGCATTGAGAGTCACCCGGCCGGAGCCTCGGACTTGGCGTCGTAGGATGGGTGAGGCGACGCACCCCCTGGCACATGCCCCCACCGACTGATTGATTGATTTAATTGAATATACTTTTTTCGCTCTTCATGTTCCTATTTATTGTATTGCGTGTAGTTCATTACCCTCTTTTTTTTCTCTTTCTTTCGCTTCAAGTCACTGTTGCAGTCCTTCGAGTTTCTTGGATTTTCTTCAGTTTCCATTTTCATCTGCCAATGTTTTCTATTCCGTCTCGACATCATTCCCTCAGCTTCCAACAGAAAAAAAAAAAAAAATTACTGCATACAAGGAAATTCCTAGAACCGAATGTCAATACAGCGGTGTCAAAAGCCACATGTCTCTCTGACAGGTGCTTCAGTCGATAAAATAGCCCTAAGGGATCTCAGTCCCTAACCTCTGCCTCAGCCTCTTACTTAACACAGTAACTTGAAGATTAGAGGTTAGGAAAAGGTCGAGTGGTGGGCCTGTCTCCAGAGCGGTCTGGGATACGTGTAGGGTACTGAATCGCTCTAGATAAATAAGAAGAGCTAAGCTGTAAGCTTATTCACCAGGCTGCTCGGTGAAACTTGATGAAAGCCAAATATGGTGGTGAATTTTGAAATACCCTACAATGGAGATTTCAGCTACGAGAGAGTGAGTCAAAATGTGCTCCACTTAGGAAAAATATACAGGTTTGTAGATTTAGGTTAGAGATAACACAAACATATTTTGTAATGGAATGACAATTAAGCCTCAGCCGTATGGTGGAATATTTTTAATATCTTCATCTTGGGCACGACAGCAGGCAATATAATCAAGGTCACAGACGCTCCATTCCACTTTGGACTGAATTTCAGAGTAGAGGAAGTAGGAGGGAAGAGAAAAGATATCCCTGGCAATGGACTCAGGAACCAGGGCATTAGTTAGTAAGAAGAGGTGAAGTTTAGAGGAGACACGGTGTTCTACATAATGTCAATCAGACGGCGAAAGTTGCAAAAATCAATACTGAGAAAGTTAGAGGAGCTATCAAGACACATCGGGTCATCACCCTAATTTGAGTCCAACCTGGGAACATTAAATATTGTGGTCCCCTCCCTAACCCGTCCGCTGCGATTGGCACGGATTTGGCCCTCACTAGTAGCCTGGTAACATATTGTCCCAGGTCTTTCTCTGCCTCTGTAGTGGATAGTGGAGTGTTTCCCATGTGGTAATGGTATGCTGGATTTCCCCTCCCAAGGTGCAGGACCTTACATTTTTCTTCATTGAATAATTGTAGCAGCTACTTTTTGTTCCATTCCTGTAGCTTGGTGAGGTCTTCTTGTAGGAAATCCGCAGTCAGGGGGTTAAATGGGAGTTCAAACTTACTTTTTTTTATATTCTTCAGCACGATTTGCCCATTTTTAAGCCAATTTCGAGAAACTAGTGCGTGTCGCGTGTACTTCGCTTGGTGTGGGAAGTAAGCGAATTAGTATTTAGGGAGCATGCGGAACCACTCCCTTGTGTAAACTGAGACCAAAAAATGAGACGGCAACTCACGACACGGGAGTCTTTGTTAGGCATACAGCACCACGTCGACCCCCGAATATACTTTACCGGGAGTAGCTTGCGCCCGATGAAGCCTGAGTCTGACCTACCTACTTCCCATATCAATATAAATCATTATTTTTAAGAGGTCTTCGACGACGTATCTCGCCAAAAAAAATTAAGTTGCGGGCTTTTTTTTTCATTATTGTTTTCTTTTTTTTTTTACGTCCTTGAACTGTCTCCTCTGCTGTAAAAAAAAAGTCTGTTAAAGTAGAGAATAGGCCTGAACGCAACGCCACACTTGTTACCGCCTTCAACATCTTCCCAGGTCATCCTTAATTAATAATGAATGGAACTCTTTGGTAAACCCAGATTTTTTATGTTCTAATATTTTTTCCCTTGAGTGTATGTATTTTCGTACTAGTTCTATCTATCTATCTATCTATCTATCTATCTATTTATCAATATCACTATTTTTCTCTCACTTTTATTTTCTCACGTTTTTCTTTCACTTTTCATTCTCTCTCTCTCTCTCTCTCTCTCTCTCTCTCTCTCTCTCTCTCTCTCTCTCTCTCTCTCTCTCTCTCTCTCTCTCTCTCTCTCTCTCTCTCTCTCTCTCTCTCTCTCTCTCTCTCTCTCTCTCTGTCCTACCTTTTTCTCTCTCATAAACACACTTTTTCTCTCTCACTTTTGTCTCTTTCATACTTTTTTTCTCTCACTTTTGTTACTCTCTCTCTCTCTCTCTCTCTCTCTCTCTCTCTCTCTCTCTCTCTCTCTCTCTCTCTCTCTCTCTCTCTCTCTCTCTCTCTCGGTATAGTAGTTGTAATTATATCAGTGTATTATTCTTATCATTATATATTACCATGGATTAGGAATGCATGTAACAGTGGAAAATACCCACTTCAGAGAGACCACGCCACCATTGTGGGAATGTCACCTGTCAGTGTTTACCGGACGAGCGTCTCGATATGTGTACAAAGCATTTCATCAACCTTAGGGGTCACCTTGACTTACGTGACCAATTGTAACTTCATTATTTTCCAATCTGTAATTCTCACTCCTTCCTGAGAGCTCGACTGACACAGACCTATTGTCTCGGCTCTTTCTCCAGCGCTCCTGTACTTTTAGGTTAAGAATACATTTCACCTAAGGCAGCGAGTGTTTCCCTCACGCCCCTGTTCGCCCACCAAGACCCTGTCTGAGCTCCACGCAACCAAGCCTTACACCGTTACTCTCTCTCTCTCTCTCTCTCTCTCTCTCTCTCTCTCTCTCTCTCTCTCTCTCTCTCTCTCTCTCTCTCTCTCTCTCGCTCTCTCTCTCTCTCTCTCTCTCTCTCTCTCTCTCTCTCTCTCTCTCTCTCTCTCTCTCTCTCTCTCTCTCTCTCTCTCTCTGTCTTGCTCTCGCTCTCTTCCCTTTCCACTTCTCCTCTCTCCACCCCCTCCCACACACACACACCAGCAATCTGTCCCTAATCCTTATCAGCTGAAGTGGTTGTCGGCACCAGTACCCGGGGAACACGTGCGGCTAACAGGCAGTGCGTGAGGAAATTCCCAACAATATGACTCCGTTTAAAGCACAGTGCTCGCTCCTAGCCGGGCTTCGTGGCTTGACATTTTCTTGCACTGTTTCGCGATGGAGTTCGATTTGAGTTACTGATGAGGTGTGAGGGGTATGTGGGGATGGAGAGAGAGAGAGAGAGAGAGAGAAAAAATGTGAGAGGGGCGTTAAAGAGACAAAAGTGAGTGAAAAAAGGGTGAAAGAGAGAAAAGTGAGGGAGAAAAAGTGTGTTTATGAGAGAGAGGAGTTAAAGCCACGTTTCACAGGACTCGAGTTGTTGACATACATTTCATTACCTCCATTGTTTTACTCGCTGCTAATGGGGATGACTTGTCTTTCAAATATTACTTCCTCATCCACACACACACACACACACACACACACACACACACGCTGGATGAAAAATCGGATACGTGCAGGTTCTCAGGTATATTGATTGCAGGTGCGCACGACCAGGATTGAGACTCCTTTTGCTGCAGGGTAGTGGCAGGTGCGAGGGTGATGGTGATGGTGATGAGGTGGCAATTGTAGTGGCAGTAGTGACGATGCCGGGTTATTATTTTTTTATTACGGCAAGGGAAGCAGTTAAAAGGCAAAAAATAGTCGGCTAAGTCCTGCTCCTATGAAAGAGAATAGGATGAAATTGTAAAAAGGGGGTCAGTTTCGAGTGCAGAAGTTGTAAGGGGTTGTGATGAAGAAGTGCCGATTATTTTAGCAAGGGTAGCAGATAAAGGGCAAAAAATGAGTCCGCTAAGTCCTGCTCCTATGAAAGAGAATAGGATGAAATTGTAAAAAGGGGGTCAGTTTCGAGTGCAGAAGTTGTAAGGGGTTGTGATGAAGAAGTGCCGATTATTTTAGCAAGGGTAGCAGATAAAGGGCAAAAAATGAGTCCGCTAAGTCCTGCTCCTATGAAAGAGAATAGGATAAAATGGCAAAAAGGGGGTCAGTTTCGAGTGCAGAAGTTGTTGAGGGTTGTGATGAAAAGAAGTGCGGATTATTTTAGCATGGTAAGATAATAAAGAAAAAAAAAATGAGGAGTCTAAGAGAAGCTCTAGAAGAAAGAAGAAAATAAGATGAAGAAGGAAAAAGAGGGTCAGGAAGGGACGAGGTTGTTGTTTGAGGTTGTGATGAAGAAGTGCCAGAAGTGACTTATGGCCGCAAGGGAGAGCAGCAAGGAAGGAAAGAAAAGAGTCCCAAAAATCTCCGTTAGAGAATAGAGAATAAGAGAAAGAAAGGAAATATGACACAAGAAGGGACGGAGAAGTTGTTGAGGGTTGTGATGAAGAAAGTGCCAGAAGTGACGATGCCGATTATCTTAGCAGCAAGGGAAGGAGATGAAGGGCAAAAAAAGAGTCCGTTAAATCCTGCTCCTATGAAAGAGAATAAGGTGATATGACAAAAAGAAGGGTCAGTTTTGGACGGAGAAGTTGTTGAGGGTTGTGATGAAGAAGGTGCCAGCAGTGATGAAGGCGATATTCTTGGAAAATTCAATGGTACTAAAACTAAGGAGAGGGAATGTTCTTGGGAAGTGACGGTGGTGGTTGTGGGATTCCTGGTGACTGTCATGAAGAAAGTAGAAATAGTGACGATGCCGATATTCGTTGGAAATTCGATGGCGCTAAACCTAATGGGAGAGGCTCTTCTTGGGTAGTGACGATGGTGGGTATGTGATTCGTGGTTTTCTCAGTTTACAGTTATCGAGCTGAATTTATTTTCATTGCTTCTATTTTAACCCGGTAACAGCGGGGATCATGTTTCTTCATGGTCCCTCTAAGCGAGTAAAATAATAAAAAATCATCACTCACACAAACCATTTCATAATATATATCAAAGCAATTGTGATCAGTTTATGTATCATCTATTTTGGGGGGTTTAAATCATGGCACAAATTTAGCCCGTCGCTGCTACACGGTAAAGCCACAAATTTGGCCCGTCGCTGCTACATGGTAAAGCCACAAATTTGGCCCGTCGCTGCTACATGGTAAAGCCACAAATTTGGCCCGTCGCTGCTACACGGTAAAGCCACAAATTTGGCCCGTCGCTGCTACATGGTAAAGCCACAAATTTGGCCCGTCGCTGCTACATGGTAAAGCCACAAATTTAGCCCGTCGCTGCACCATGGTAAAGCCACAAATTTGGCCCGTCGCTGCTACCGGGTTAAGTCTCATGTTCTGATTTATGAAACTATCCTTTTTCTTCAACAGTTACAACAACCAGCGTATTTTTTTATAAGTACAGAGAGATATATTTTGCTCATTTCCCTAAGTAATTTACTCCTATTCACACCTTTGGGTTAAATGAACTCTCATAACAAGTTCTTGCTCCCCAAATGACCTCGTTGAATGGAAGGTTTAATGCACCGTAGTCTTGGTGGTTCTCGTAGGTATATTGATAATAATAGCAAGGAGCAGTGAGTAGCGAGCTTTTTTTTTTTTTTTTTTTTGCAGCAAAGGAGACAGTTCAAGGGCACAAAAAAAGTAAACATTAATAAAAAAAAGCCCGCTACTCGCTGTTTTTATTATTGTCTCCTTTCTGTGTGCCCTTGAGCTGTCTCCTTTGTTGTAAAAAAAAATGGACGTTGATAATAGAGGTGGTACACATATTCTTTTTGAAGGAAGGGCGATCTCAAAGGGGAAACAAAAACAGATAAAAGAAAGTCCGCCATAACCCTGCCCCCGAAAAGAGAGGACGGGACGAGATTCCCAAAAAGAGGATCAGATTCCGCGGGAGATGTGTCTTGATATCTATAAACACACACACTCCCATATCCCCACACACACACACACACGTAGCTGAAGGACATTCGCCTCTCCATCTCCTTTAACTGATTCTTTTCATCCTCGTGTAGTAATTTCCAATGTTCCAGTGTTCATTTTTTCCGGCGCTGCTTTTGTTATTCCTTGTCTTTTGAACACGATAACTGTACTCTAGCTCAACAAAAACATGCTGAAGCACTTCTGGGAAACACTACTCAATGAATATGGAAACCTGCCATTCTCCTTAACCCGGTAGCAGCGACAGGCCAAATTTGTGGCTTTAGCGTGTACCAGCGACGGGCCACAGTTTTGTCATGATATAAACCCCCAAAAATAGATGCTGCATAAACTGATCACAAACGCGTTGATATATATTATGAAATGGTTTGTGTGAGTGATGATTTGTTCTCATTTTTCTCGCTTAGAGGGTCCTTTAAGAAGCATGATCCCAGCAGCTACCAGGTTAAAGAGAAGAGCGTGTATCCCGTGTCCTGACAGTTGTAACATTACTCAGACACTTGGCGACTCACAAAAGATCGAGAAAAAAGTTGAGGTACACAAAGAGGAAGGGCGTGAAACATGTATTGAATAACACGGACACAGAGAGAGTGTGTATCAATAAAACAAAGGTTGGTCTTATTGCAATGACGACCAGGAGTAAAAAGTTGACTTGCCCGGATTATTTCATGCGTTGAATTAAGAACAGATGGACCACAGTAATCGAAGAGAACCCAAGTATTGCTGAGATCATGGCAAGGAGAGGATCAGACTTCAGATTTCGGAGCAAAGAGTAGCGGGCTTTTTTTTCACATTTGTTTCCTTTTTTTTATGCCCTTGAACTGACGCCTCTGCTGTAGAAAAAGAAGGAAAAAAAAGACGGAGAGATGAGATGACTACCTCTGCCCGAATAGGATAAGTGCACTACGATTGGAGATAAAACACGTTGGAAAAATCACTTATGTTGCAGTAGACTATCAAGTTGACAGTCTACTGCAACATAAGTGATTTTTCCAACGTGTATCCAACGTGTATCCAACGTGTATCAACAGCTGATGATGATGATGATGAACAATATGCTGGACAAAAAAAATCCTCAAGACTCTCCCTCATGGGCCAACCTTTCTATATCTGTTTCATTGATTTAAGACTAAGGTAACGCCGATCTAATTTATTTATTATCGTTGTTATAGCACAATACAGGACAATACAATGCACAAGTAGGAACAAAAAATAGGAACAAAAAATTGCTGTCATGCACCAAAGTTTCAATCTCGATATCATTTTTTGGTCTTGTTTTCGTGAATATGTGGACGCGAACGATGAGGAAACAAGGAGAAGAAGAAAAAGGAGGCGGAGGGGAGGAGGGAAGGAGGAGAAACAGAAGGAGGAGGAGGAGATGGAGGAGAAAGAAAAAGGGAAAGAGTGGAGAAGTAGGAGGAGGAGGAGAAGGACGAGATAGCAAAAGAGTAAGAGGAGGAGGAGGAGGAGGAGGAGGAGGAAAAATAAAAAGAGAAAGAAGAGGAGAAAGAGGAGATAGAAAAAAGAGTAAGAGGAGGAGGAGGAGGAGGAGGAGAAATAAAAAGAGAAAGAAGAGGAGAAAGAGGAGATAGAAAAAAGAGTAAGAGGAGGAGGAGGAGGAGGAGGAGGAGGAGAAATAAAAAGAGAAAGAGAAGGAGGAGAAAGAGGAGAAGGAGAAGGAGGACAAAGAAAAAGAAAAAGAGAAGGAGGAGGAGGAGGTGGAGGAGAAAGAGAAAGACAAAGAGGAAGAAGAGGAGGAGGAGGAGGAGGGGAAAGAAAAAGAGTAAGAGGAAGAAGAGGAGGAGGAGAATGAAGACGAACTGGAAAGGAAAAAAGAGCAATAGTTGAATCTCTCACTCTCACTCTCACACTCTCTCTCTCTCTCTCTCTCTCTCTCTCCCCTGGGATTGCCTGGTGAACATGTAAGGTAGATGAACGCTGATTGGTCGTCGCTTTACATATGCCGTTCCGTGATTGGCTCAGAGAGATTATTTTCACTCCCGCAAGTCCCGGATATTAACTGGTTGTTGCGACTCGTGCGTCCGCCCTTGACTTCGGCTCCATGTTTTTTTTCGTTCTTCTTTTACGTTATTTTTTATTTTATTTACTTCAAGGTATTTTACGGGGAGCATAAGGCCTCACGTTTCAAGATTCCCTCTGTGTGTGTGTGTGTGTGTGTGTGTGTGTGTGTGTGTGTGTGTGTGTGTGTGTGTGTGTGTGTGTGTGTGTGTGTGTGTGTGTGTGTGTGTGTGTGTGTGTGTGTGTGTGTGTGTGTATTTACCTATTTGTAGTATACAGGGTGTGTGTGTGTGTGTGTGTGTGTGTGTGTGTATTTACCTATTTGTAGTATACAGGGTGTGTGTGTGTGTGTGTGTGTGTGTGTGTGTGTGTGTGTGTGTGTGTGTGTGTGTGTGTGTGTGTGTGTGTGTGTGTGTGTGTGTGTGTGTGTGGAATCGGTTCGCCTGTATCATTCTATTCCCTTTAAAGGTTTCAGTAGCCAATGATCTACATTTTATACCAACCTATTTCATCTTGTAGCATGTAATCGGGTATTAGTGCTCTCTCTCTCTCTCTCTCTCTCTCTCTCTCTCTCTCTCTCTCTCTCTCTCTCTCTCTCTCTCTCTCTCTCTCTCTCTCTCTCTCTCTCTCTCTCTCTCTCTCTTCTGAAATATTAATATATATTCAGGTAATGGAAATCAAATATATATTTCCAGGATGAAGGATGTCACACGGAAGGGAAGCCCGTTTTCCAATTTAGTGAGTTAGTCTTAAGTATATATTTAAGGGATTTAAAAAAGAAGTTGGACGCCAAATCGCTGCGTTTGATGGCAGGGAACGTAAATGTCGAGTTTACATTTGAGTGAAGTCATGATGTTACTCTGCAGTTAATGTTATTTTCTGGTGGCGCTGGATTTAGAAGACAGCGTACAAATGCTGCTTAGCGCATTCTATCTTCATTTTAGTGCATGACATATTCTTCTTGGATGTCTTTATGTCGTGAAAAAGATAATTTACTGTGTTAATAATCATAAATATTTCAAAACCTTTTCTACTTCTCTTGTGTTTGATAACAGGACGATTTTTTTCTTCTGAAGATGACTGATGCAGCCTTGTAAATCCCGCTCTGTATTTTCCTCGTAAAAAAGAAACGATTTCTGACATTTAAATAAGAGTAACTTTATGTCGTTCAATGTCCTAAGACTTTTACGGGCGAAAAACTATAAATTAGCTAGATAGATAGATTGATAGAAAGATAGATATTGATAGATGGATAAATAGATAGATGGATAGATAGATAGATAGATATAGATATATAGATAGATAGATAGAAAGATATTCGGTTATATCTGCTGTCCAGAGATAATGTTATGACTATCTTTGTATTCATATTTTGGGAAATTTGTTGAAACATTCATCAGTCTACTTATTATGCTGACTTGCAAATTCATCACATTTTCATGCAGTCACTTAATATTTGGCATAACTGTAGTGAAGATACCTTGGGCACATTGTGAGATTATAACATTTACCAGGTTTTAGTAAGACTATTATATTTTGATCTGCTCCTCCCTTGTCTGAGACTGTCTGTGGTTAGGTTTACCAAGCTTGTGTCATTTCTATATCTTGCAGTTAAGTAATATACTCAAAGAGAGAGAATAGAGTGAGACAGTAAAGAGAGAGACAGTACAGATAAACACTTCACACTTTCCTTAGATCCTTCTCATGCCAATACATTACTGATCATGGATAGTGTTTCTCCTTCCGCTATCTAACTATTCATCTTTTTACTCAACGACCCAGCGAGATGCCTCAGAACACGTTGGGGAACTGTACACTAAGGGCCAGTTTTACAGTCCAATACATGTAGCACGCTTGTAAGCTTCCAACCTAAACACAGAACACGACGAACATTAATACCTTGTAGCTCTAGTCTTTGGCGTTGATATAAAAAGGAGAATCTTAATACCTTATAGCTCTAGTCTTTGGCGTTGATATAAAAAGGAGAATCTTAATACCTTGTAGCTCTAGTCTTTGGCGTTGATATAAAAAGGAGAATCTTAATACCTTGTAGCTCTAGTCTTTGGCGTTGATATAAAAAGGAGAATCTTAATACCTTGTAACTCTAGTCTTTGGCGTTGATATAAAAAGGAGAATCTTAATACCTTATAGCTCTAGTCTTTGGCGTTGATATAAAAAGGAGAATCTTAATACCTTGTAGCTCTAGTCTTTGGCGTTGATATAAAAAGGAGAATCTTAATACCTTATAACTCTAGTCCTTGGCGTTGATATAAAAAGGAGAATCTTAATACCTTATAACTCTAGTCTTTGGCGTTGATATAAAAAGGAGAATCTTAATACCTTGTAGCTCTAGTGTTTGGCGTTGATATAAAAAGGAGAATCTTAATACCTTATAACTCTAGTCCTTGGCGTTGATATAAAAAGGAGAATCTTAATACCTTGTAACTCTAGTCTTTGGCGTTGATATAAAAAGGAGAATCTTAATACCTTGTAGCTCTAGTCTTTGGCGTTGATATAAAAAGGAGAATCTTAATACCTTGTAGCTCTAGTCTTTGGCGTTGATATAAAAAGGAGAATCTTAATACCTTGTAGCTCTAGTCTTTGGCGTTGATATAAAAAGGAGAATCTTAATACCTTATAACTCTAGTCCTTGGCGTTGATATAAAAAGGAGAATCTTAATACCTTGTAGCTCTAGTCTTTGGCGTTGATATAAAAAGGAGAATCTTAATACCTTGTAGCTCTAGTCTTTGGCGTTGATATAAAAAGGAGAATCTTAATACCTTGTAGCTCTAGTCTTTGGCGTTGATATAAAAAGGAGAATCTTAATACCTTGTAGCTCTAGTCCTTGGCGTTGATATAAAAAGGAGAATCTTAATACCTTGTAACTCTAGTCTTTGGCGTTGATATAAAAAGGAGAATCTTAATACCTTGTAGCTCTAGTCTTTGGCGTTGATATAAAAAGGAGAATCTTAATACCTTGTAGCTCTAGTCTTTGGCGTTGATATAAAAAGGAGAATCTTAATACCTTGTAGCTCTAGTCTTTGGCGTTGATATAAAAAGGAGAATCTTAATACCTCATAGCTCTAGTCTTTGGCGTTGATATAAAAAGGAGAATCTTAATACCCTATAGCTCTAGTCTTTGGCGTTGATATAAAAAGGAGAATCTTAATACCTTATAGCTCTAGTCTTTGGCGTTGATATAAAAAGGAGAATCTTAATACCTTGTAGCTCTAGTCTTTGGCGTTGATATAAAAAGGAGAATCTTAATACCTTGTAACTCTAGTCTTTGGCGTTGCTATAAAAAGGAGAATCTTAATACCTTATAACTCTAGTCTTTGGCGTTGATATAAAAAGGAGAATCTGAATACCTTGTAGCTCTAGTCTTTGGCGTTGATATAAAAAGGAGAATCTTAATACCTTATAGCTCTAGTGTTTGGCGTTGATATAAAAAGGAGAATCTTAATACCTTATAACTCTAGTCTTTGGCGTTGATATAAAAAGGAGAATCTTAATACCTTATAACTCTAGTCTTTGGCGTTGATATAAAAAGGAGAATCTTAATACCTTGTAGCTCTAGTGTTTGGCGTTGATATAAAAAGGAGAATCTTAATACCTTATAACTCTAGTCTTTGGCGTTGATATAAAAAGGAGAATCTTAATACCTTATAGCTCTAGTCTTTGGCGTTGATATAAAAAGGAGAATCTGAATACCTTGTAGCTCTAGTCTTTGGCGTTGATATAAAAAGAAGAATCTTAATACCCTATAGCTCTAGTGTTTGGCGTTGATATAAAAAGGAGGATGAAACTTTAGGAAACTACACAGGAAATCTCTTTAGTAGTACCTGGTATTGAGTAGGAATAACACATCATTGTGGAGAACGTGGTTTAGTTTGGAAGCTTACAATGACTCTGTGCTGGACTGTCGAACTGACCCTAAGGAACCTTCTCTTGGTTGGTGTCTCGTTGCTTGAGGGAGCATTCTCATTGGTTTTAATAGGTTCTACAAGTACGAAGTCACCTTAAAAGTTATAAAAAAAATATCCCCTCTTGTTATAGTCCTTTTTTTTTACAGCAAAGGAGACAGCACAAGGGCACACAAAAAAAGGAAACAATAAAAAAAGCCCGCTACTCGCTGCTGCTGTAAAAAATAGGAAAAGCATAGACAAGCAATTCAAACTAACTTTTACTTACTGATGAATGGGTTGACGGAAGGAAGGCTCTATGATGCCGTTTGCTTGTGGACATGATAGGTGATGTGGTGTATGGATAGGGGGGCGGGGGGGAGGGAGGGGTATGTGTTATCAAATAAAAATTAGGCAAAATATGATTCAATTGGATAAATACAGACTGAAGCCGTTCGAGTTAACTGTTGAAGCCGTTCGAGTTAACTGTTGATTATTACAAATGGAAACCAAGCATATTATTCAAGACTTGTATAACCTGTAAATATTTATAATTATTAACTCAGAGCACAGACGGGCCAAATTTGTGGCTTTACCGTGTAGCAGCGACAGGCCAAATTTGTGGCTTTACTGTGTAGCAGCGACGGGCCAAATTTGTGGCTTTACCGTGTACCAGCGACAGGCCAAATTTGTGGCTTTACCGTGTAGCAGCGACAGGCCAAATTTGTGCCACGATATAAATCCCCCAAAATAGATGATGCATAAACTGATCACAAATGCTTTGATATATATTTTGAAATGGTTTGTGTGAGTGATGATTTTTTTCTCATTTTTCTCGCTTAGAGGGACCATTAAGAAACGTGATCCCCGCTGCTACCGTGTTAATTTAGCAAAGAAGAGGGAACAAATTTTTCATTATTTCGTAAACGATCTACTGCAAATAACAGGATCCTTTGCACTGCCTAACGCTCACTGGCTTCAAATATCAGGTGAGGCGAGGTACGCAAAACAAAAATATATATAACCCTGAGACTCCACGCAGTATATTTTTCCTATTTCATTTAACATAAGAGAGATATTGTGGAGGAGACGAAAATTAAGACGAGAGGAATGGGATAGAAGTGAGATGAAAAAAAAGCAGGAAAAGATGAGGCGGTAAAGAAAGAGAAGTGGGGGGCGTTGAAAGGCGAAAAGGATAAGAGGGGAAGAATGAAAGGAGGGAGGGAGTGTCTTTGCTTTGAAAGGTGACATATTTTAATCTCCTCCTCCTCCTCCTCCTCTTCCTCCTCCTCCCCCTCCCCTTCCTCCTCCTCCTCCTCCTCCTCCTCCTCCTCCTTTGCCCCGCGTTCTCTTCTTCTCCTCTCACAAGTCCAGACCCCCGAGGCACATCCCCAAGAGGCTCAGGTCCGTCGCACCTGATCAGCGCCCGCCCAAGAAAGAGAGAGTCAAGCTCTCTCTCTCTCTCTCTCTCTCTCTCTCTCTCTCTCTCTCTCTCTCTCTCTCTCTCTCTCTCTCTCTCTCTCTCTCTCTCTCTCTCTCTCTCTCTCTCTCTCTCTCTCTCTCTCTCTCTCTCTCTCTCTCTCTCTCTCTCTCTCTCTCTCTCTCTCTCTCTCTCTCTCTCACTCTCTCTCTCTCTCTCTCTCTCTCTCTCTC
>NC_066578.1:1384378-1414378 GCF_024679095.1 Eriocheir sinensis
ACATCATATTGGCTTTTTTACTCGCTGCAGAACATTGATCACTCATTTTAAGAGTGTTACTGATAATGACACCAAGATCTTTTTCTTGTTTTACTTCGCTGAGCTCATGTCCTTGAATCTGATATTTAAAGTTAGGATTTTTTTCACCTATGTGCATTACTTTACATTTATCTACGTTAAAACTCATTTGCCATTTTTCGCTTCAGTCGGCAAGTCTTATTAAGTTTGATTGAATCTTTTCGCAACTTTGACTGTTCATTACCGTACCTCCTAATTTGGAGTCGTCGGCGAATTTGGCTACTTTTGATAGAATATCAGTTTCTAAGTCGTTCACGTAAATTATGAATAGTGTTGGCCCCAGGACCGAACCTTGGGGCACGCCACTGGTGACGGGTTGCCAATCCGATGCTTCACCATTAAGAACTACACGTTGTTCTCTGTCGGTGAGCCAGTCATGAATCCACGCACATAGATGGTCGTTAATACCGTGGGAACGCAGTTTAGAAATAAGCCTAACGTGAGGAACTTTATCAAACGCTTTCTGAAAATCTAGGTAAAGTACGTCATATGGGCTTCGGGCGTCCCAACATGTATAAACATCGTTGAAAAAAGTTAATAGGTTGGTAAGGCAAGACCGATTACTACGAAATCCGTGCTGACTATCAGTTATCAAATCATTTGTTTCAAGGAAAGTGATCATTTTATCCCTGATCATTTTTTTGAATAGTTTAATTAGGACAGACGTAAGGCTGATAGGACGATAACTACTGGCTTGTTTTTTATCTCCTTTTTTAAAGATCGGGGTAATATTGGCCTTTTTCCACTCGAGAGGCACACTGGCCTGTGCTAATGACTTGTTGAATATTTATGTTATGGGTAACTCTAGCTGTTGACTACATTCTCTCAACACGCGAGGAGATAAATTGTCGGGGCCCGGAGATTTATTTGGATCTATTTTCTGCAGGTACGCACGCACTTCGCTGGTATCAATGTCGGTCAATGCAAGCTTATGTTCTTCAGGGCCTTGAAAAAACAAGAAGAACAAGAAGGAAAAAGGGACAACAAAGAAACAAATAAGGAGAGAGAGAAAAGAAAACGATGGCACGGCGTAAAACCAGAACCCAGTGACTTTCCTTCCTGAGTCACGAGGCATCTTTCCCTATCTGATCCTTGGAGGGGCAAACGGGCCACTTCAGGGTAAAAAAAAAAACGCCCTATCTTTGCGGGGTCTTTGGTCGGTATTATTTCTAAAGGTCAAAGAGGGTATCAGTCAGGTTCTAATGAGTGTTTCTTCAGGTTCATGGTACAGAGGAAGGGTCAAACTACCACCAGGGGCATAAAACTATTTCTGAAAATGCCCAAAACTCCTACGAAAGCCTTGTCAAATGTGTTAACTAGGGCGAAGAAATGTTTAGTAATACAACCCTTTGTCCGGCACATACTCTCGCCTCCTTCCCTCATGCAGTGGAGGCTACACGCGGCTTCTCAACGTTGTCCCTCTGGTTGTGTTAATCCTGTCATCACTCTAGCTCAATGGTTCAACCTTTTACTACCACGCCGTCTCTAGGAATTAGCCCTTCACTCCACGTACCATTTGCATATATACATTTTTTTCAACAAGGGAAGCAGCTTAGCCCGGTAGCAGCGGGGATCATGTTTCTTAATTAATGGTCCCCCCAAGCGAGAAAAATGAGAAAAAATCACCCCTCACACAAACCATTTCATAATGTATATCAAAGCATTTGTGATCAGGTTATGTATCATCTATTTGGGGTGGGTTAAATCATGGCACAAATTTGGCCCGTCGCTGCTGCACGGTAAAGCCACAAATTTGGCCCGTCGCTGCTGCACGGTAAAGCCACAAATTTGGCCCGTCGCTGCTGCACGGTAAAGCCACAAATTTGGCCCGTCGCTGCTACCGGGTTAAAGGAAAAAAACAAAAACAAGAATAAAAAGACCCGTTAGACACTGCTCCAATGAAAGAACACAGAACGAAACGCCAAAAAAAGAGGTCAATTTCAGGTAGAGAGACGTCCTGATAGATAAAATTCCCTCTCGGATTTATCAAACAATGGTAAGCCTGCAAAGACTATAGAAAACTAGGGTTACTAAAGGTGATGATTTTGCATACTGGTTTTAAAAGAATCAAGCCCGACTATGTTTCGATACGGGTTCATTGACCTTGGTGTGTGCTTGCATGCTGACCTAAAGTAGATCGCTGTATAGAATCAAGGTCATATGTCAAAGGTCAAGGCCCAACAGACAAACAAAAACATTTACTTTTAATGTTTCTGTTCCTAGTTATTTTAACGGATAGTATGAACTGTTATATGATGTTTGTAAAAAAAAAAAAAACAGGGCCCACTTAAGCTTCACTGACGCACTTCCGCACATCAGTCGTAAACATAACTTAATCACACAAAATTCTACTCATAAGAAAATAATAATACTTTTTTTAACAGCAAAGGAAACAGCTCAAGGGCAAAAAAAAAAAAAGGAAACAATAATGAAAAAAAGCCCGCTAAAAGTAAACAATCATATTTTTTTCCTAAATTATGTACTTCAACTCACTAAAAACCCCTCTGCTTTGCTCGTGATGAATGTTCGCTCATCAATCCTAAATAAAAATAAAAAACATTTACCTGGTTCTGCTGTAATAAATGATCATAAAATAACAATATCTAGGTGTTAAAAAGTTTCCGAGGATATACTGTCTGTCTTTGTCTGTTTGTTAGCTTGTATGTATATTGTCGTTGTGGCTGCCTCCCTGGACCTGTCAGTTTGGGTCTGTGGTTGGTATTATAAGATACTTTCAGTTCTCACATCATCTATTTCTAAAGGTCAAAGAGGGGGTCAATCGTTTTCTAATGAGTGTTTCTTTAGGTTCATGGTACAGAGGAACGGTCAAACCACCACCAGGGATATACAACTACTCCTGGAAATGCTCACAACTCCTACGAAAGGCTTGTCAAATATGTGAACTTGGGCGACGAAATGTTTTATAATACGACCCACAGTGTGTCTGCTTGTTTGTGGGTGTTTGTTTGAGTGTGCTTCTTACCGTCGTTCTTGCCTCTCCTCACTTGTTTTCGTTTTTGTCTGTGCCTTCTTTTGTGCGTGTGCGTGTGTGTGTGTGTGTGTGTGTGTGTGTGTGTGTGTGTTGTAGTGAAGCAGCCTGGCAACATGAAGGGTGAGCGCGTTCAGATTTACTTTTTGTTGTTGTTGTTGCAGTACAGGAAGCAGCTTAAGGGCAAAAACAAAAAAAACAAAAACAAAAATGTCCGTTATAAGAACTGCTCCTGTAAAAGAAAATAGGAGTGAGTGGCCAAAAGATTACTGCTCCTCTGGTTGTCCTTGTTTTATTGTAATCGCTCTTGAAATTAGACTTTTTTCTCACTACTCTCTCTCTCTCTCTCTCTCTCTCTCTCTCTCTCTCTCTCTCTCTCTCTCTCTCTCTCACACACACACACACACACACACACACACACATGGTGATCTAGCAGCGTCCTACGAAGAAGAATATCCTAAAATAGGGTCATGGAATCACACCCTGAGTGTAGATTATGATATACAAGGTGGAGAAAAAAGGAAAGAGAACAACGAGGAGGAAAAGGATAAGGAGGAGGAGGAGGAGAAGAAAGAGGAGGAGGAGAAGGAGGAGGAGGAGTTGGAGGAGGAGATGTGGACATGTCTTTTAACAGGTGTCTTCTCTTACAGGAAGCAGCAGCGGGTGAGGGACGGCGGTGCAGGTGATGGCGAGGCGCCCTTCAACATGACGGCACCCTTCGGGGACCCCCTGGGCGGCGGGGGCACCACGCTGCTGCCTTTCCTGGTGCCATGGGAGGGTGGCGGCAGCGGCGGGGGAGGGGGACGCACCAGGCTAAACGACCCTTCTATTAGCTACCTCAACGCCTCCTCCGACCTGTGGGGGGAAAATGCCACTTGCTGGGGTAACAACAACTCCATTGAGTGCTCCATGGCGAACAGCAGCGCCACGGAGGGGCCGACCACCGTCCTGCCGCCCTTCGAGCTGTGGCAGACTGTGCTCATCGCCATATGCCTCGCCTGCTGCATGATCCTGACGGTGGGCGGGAACCTGCTGGTGCTGCTGTCGTTCATCGTGGGCGAGCTATCCGCCAGCCTTCCAACTACTTCATCGCCTCCCTCGCCATGACGGACGTGATCATCGGCTCAATATCGATGCCCTTCTACACCGTTTACGTCCTGATGGGAGAGTGGACGCTGGGCCCCATCCTGTGTGACCTGTGGCTCTCCGTCGACTACACTGTTTGCCTCGCGTCACAGTACACAGTCCTCCTTATCACCATCGACCGGTTCTGCTCCGTCAAGATCGCTGCCAAGTACCGCGGCTGGCGGACGCGGACTAAGGTGATGGTGATGGTGGCGATGGTGTGGATCATACCGGCGCTGCTCTTCTTCATCAGTATCTTCGGGTGGGAGCACTTCGTGGGGTACCGCTCGCTGCTCCACAACGAGTGCCAGGTGCAGTTCCTGAGGGACCCGGTGTTTAACACGGCACTCATCGTCACCTACTACTGGGTCACCCTCGTCGTGCTCTTCGTGCTCTACGCTGGCATCTACAAAACCGCTTACGACATGCAGAAAAAGTCCGAGGCGAAGCACCGAAAGATGCAGACGTTAGTGGCCCTGAGTGCGGGAGGCATGGCGGGCATGGCTGGACGCACGGCCGGCTTGGGCATGAGCAAGACACAGAGCACGCTGCTCAGCCAGGACAAGCCCCAGCCCGCCCCGCCGCCGGTACCCAACAACCCGACCCCCCAGGCGCCGCAGGGGGGCTCTGGCGTTAGCGACTCTTCCTCAAGTCAAAAAACTTCCTCCAAGACAACAGAGACGACGAGTTTTTCTGAGCGCCGTAACGAGCAAGCCGAGAAATCTGAGAGATCCAGCAGCCCGGCTTTTGAATCAGACGAAGAGAGCAGTCAGGTGCCGCAAGCCAAGAAGCCCGGCATGGGCAACAACTCGGTGCCGCGCCTTGACCCGCCCCCGCAGCACAGAAAGACACCCACGACTGACACACTGCCCAAAATCCCGGAGCAGAGCGTCCTGGACACCTCTACGACCCAAGAGGGCAGCTCTTCCTCCGACACTGGCGTTGGGGCACTCGCAGTGTCCCTAGCACGTTCTCTGCCCTTCTCTGATCACCAGCGCCACTCCCGAAGAAGGCGTCCATCCTGCCTGATGTGGCTCTTCATGAGGCCAATCTGCAGCGACACGGCCTTTTTGATGTGACCCTTGGTGCTGCCACCGCCCGCTCGCGAAACGAATGTCTGCAGACTTTTCAAAGACGAGGAAGACAACAGTGGCCATTCCGACGAGACGATGAGCGTGCAGTCAATGGTGAGCAGTCGCCCCAACCACCCGCCCAGCAGCCCCTACACCCAACTTCACTCCCACTGCGACCTATCAGCACTGTTCCCATCCTACCCTTAGCCGCCTCCACGCCCACGGATGGTCTAGACGAGCGGCTAATCGCTCCGCCTGCCATGTTTGCTGATAACATGAGCGTCAGCAGCATTTGCACAACGCGGCCGCCCTCCGCTCTTAACTATGGCCCTATGGCCTACGATATTTTGACAGGCCTAGACACAGGAGACTTGCGGTTCATGGATGAATCCTCCATCATTCTACCCTCTCCTGTGGTGGAAGACCCGCCCTCCTCCGTGTGGGCGGCCACCCTCCACAGCCCGACCTCGCCCACCCTCCGCTCTCTCACCTCCTCCCTCACCACGCCGCACAGCATCCACCGCAAGATCAGTCGGATGCAGTCCCGCTCAGACGACGAGGACCTTGAGATGAGCATCGAGGAGGCGGACGAGTCAGTGGACGCCGACGACGAATGTTGCGATAGAGACGAGTCGTCCGAACACTCCACCAATGTGCTGGTGACCTCCATCATCCACGCCTGCACCGCCGTCACCAGCCTGGCGGGAACGGACCGGCACACCAGCCCTATCAGCCCAAAGAAGGGCAATTTAATTACCACCTCGGCCAACAGCGCCGCCAACGCCGTCAACAATATATCGAGCAGCTCCATCAACACCAACTCACCCGTGCCGGCGACTCCCCAGCGTCCGAAGGGGAACGGAAGTACAACAGAGGCAGGAAAGTCGGGCGGCTCGTCAGCAGGGCCCACGAACCAGCTCATCACGACCCACAACGTCAACTCCAACAAGACGGTGACGAGCGTGGCCCGCACGGAGGCGTCGTCACTCATAGAGAGGGACAAGCCGAGCTCCATCGCGATGCCATCAGATGCCCAAAGCTCCATCAAGGGCTCTCTTAAGGGATCTAAAAAGGGCATCGTTAAATCTATTCGAAGTCTCAAGAAGAAAAAGAAGAAAAGCGAAGGAGAAAAACGACACCGCTCCAAGTCGGAAAATCGCGCCAACAAAGCACTACGAACTATTTCCATTATTCTGGGGGCGTTTGTGGCCTGCTGGACGCCATACCATATCTTAGCCATCGCCGAGGGCTTCTGCCAGTGCACCAACACGCATGTCTACATGTTTGCTTACTTTCTCTGCTACGCCAACAGCCCCATCAACCCCTTTTGCTACGCCCTGGCTAACCAGCAATTTAAGAAGACCTTCATGCGCATCCTCAAGGGTGACCTACACATCACGTAACGCCTTAGTGCACTAGGCGACGCCGCAAAGCTACTCAATTATCTGTGATATCTGTAGACAAGACCAGCTTGTGGGGCGCGGCGGTAGCGGCCATGTGTTCCTGTGTGCTCAGGCCGGAGGCGTGTGCGTTTGTGTAATTAGATTTGTAAGTGTGTAAATATATATACATATAATATATAAATATACATATATATACATATATAAATATAACCCGGTGAGGTGCGCACGTGACTGAGCGGCCGGCGAGCCCCAGTCCCGCCCCGGGGCGCCGCGCCCCGCCCCGGACAGCGGACACCGACACTCAGTACAACGCTATGTCAGACTCCTCGGTACACCAGTTACAGTGCACGCCAGTCTCCTCGTTGTCGTGACGTACACGCTTTTCGCTTCCCGCGATCGTCTCGAGAATGTTCAAAAGTGTGTGTGTGTGTGTGTGTGTGTGTGTGTGGCGGAGGGACGCGCCGCCTTGATGGGTCTGTGTTTGACAAGCCATTGGTTCGTCGAGACGCCAAGAGAGCACGCCAGGCGACTCAGTGTTTGGAATCAAACGTTTGTTTAGGCTTGCTTGATGCTGCTTCAAAACCTGCTTTATTCCGCGCGATTCCCCGCCCTTCCCCCTCTCCTCCTTTCTTCCGGGTGCGTGCAAGCTTAATGCGTCGGTTGTTCTCGTGTTTCACTCACACATAAAACACACAACACAGTAATTAGTAAACAAGATGCAGGGTTTACGCGTATATGCTGGGTTCAAACCCGGGCACGACCCCTCCACGATGTATATATTCAGTATACCTCCAGCACGACTTGTCATACCAAGTGAGTAAAAGTAGTGACCATAATCGACAGGGAAGATAGAAGAGGGAAGAGTAATTATTATATGTAATGAAGGCAAATATTTTTGATACTTGAAAACTTCATTATGTGGCGGAAGCGGACCAAGGTGGCGATGGTAGCGATGGTTTGGTGAAGCAGTGATGCAATGACTGACAGACAGACACAGGATTATTAGATAACATACCATCGTACACACAGACAGAGAGAGAGAGACACAGAGAACCTTGTTCTATCTAGCTGTCCAGAATATAGTCAGGCAGAGAGGATCATAACTGAAATGTCCTCAACCACAAGACGAGACATCATCTCCCCTTTGATCTTACCCGCCATTGTTCTTGTCATATTTTACATGCATGTGCCTAGGAGGAGCGAAGAACAGTATTCACAGAAGCCTTATACACACACACACACATAATTTGCGCGCGCATTCAGAGGGAAGAAGGGACGGAGGAAAGGGTTGGACAGGCGGAGCAACGCCCTATATTCACCAAGTTTGCTGTGTTTTAGTCCAATCCTGAATAGTCGCTATGAATACTCAAAACTTTCATACATACATATTCCACTCGCGGGGTGCTGAGAGGAGGAGGGAGCGAGGAGGGGAGTCGGCGGTGAGGGACGGAGGATTTGCTGAAGAAAGGAGTTAGTGGGACAGAGAGGGTGGTGGTTATCTCCCCCTACCTCCACCCTCCTGTTCCTCCTCCCCCCCTCCTCTTTCCCCTCCCTTACTAACCCTACTAGTTGCGAGCTCTTCTGAGGCGTGATGTAGGACGCTGCCAGGCCACCAGGTGTGTGTGCGTGTGTGTGTGTGTGTGTGTGTGTGTGTGTGTGTGTGTGTGTGTGTGTGTGTGTGTGTGTGTGTGTACGTGCATTGCCGCCACACGCAGAGGCTCTCGTACTTCCCTTCCCTCCGTCATTATTGCCTTTCATTCATGCTTTCCTCCTTGTGCTCCCCCGCCTCTCCATCACACGACGCGGAGCCTTTGCGAGTACCGCCAATGCAGGAGGAGAAAGAGGAGGCGGCACGATGTGGTTATTCTACGACGTCACACTTGTATAAGGCGTGACGTCACTCCTTACGCGGATGACGTCACTGCTTTGTCAGCGCCGGGGTACGCCGGGCGCGCGTTTTGTGGTGAGGTGGATTCGGCGCGACGCCCCCTGTCCTTCTTTTGGGCGAGGCCTTGCGCCCTCTTCCCCTCACTCCTTGAGCCCAACAGAACGTGACCCCCGCCCCCCCCCCTCGCCACCCCGGCACCTGAGCCCCACGCCGGGACGCTAAGGGATAGTGCTTGCCTTATCCCAACCCCCTTTACCCCCTATAAACGTGAGGAGAGAGAGAGAGAGAGAGAGAGAGAGAGAGAGTCGGTCAAGTTTTGTTTGACAGTTACACCTCAATGCCTCAATTTGTGGATTTGGAAGTGGACAACAGTGTGGAATGTAAGTGGTTTTCCTCTCTCCCCCTCCCGCTCCCTTCCCCCGCCTCCACGAAAGATGCTAATCCCTGCAATCACGTATTTACACGCCTTCGCCTTAACCCTCAACGGTAACGTCAATATAAAGCAAAAAGGCTGAAGCTAATAGAGAACCTTTACCTCGCCTCCCCGCCAGCTCTCTTATCCCTGAGCGTCCCGTCCCGTCACCCGCCGGAGTGGCACAGCTGACTGAGTGTGACGTTGCTTCGACCTTCCCTGTGTCTGTTCCTGTGACCTTCATGCCCCCGGAGCCGGCCCAACCCTGCTGACCCCTCACAGGCGGCTCTGGGGGACGGAAGGCTGTGTATAACAAATGTTTGTATGTATATAATTATATACATAGACATGATACCAGTCAGTATATTATCCCGTACAAGAAAAAAATAATTGTTACTCCCAGTGTTTTCATCTTTCATTCCATTCCTCTTCTATTCCTGTGTTTGGAAGTTTTTTTTTTTTGTTTTTTTTTTACGTCTACACCTATATCGCCGGTAGGCTTGCTTGAGGGGCCTGGATGGTGTTCGGCCCCAGCCCATCATGGCGCAGGCAAGTGTTTATAGTGGCGCCATCTTCTCTTTGCTCATGCTGCCCCCCGGAACTCGTTCTTGATTAACTTGGACGGTTTCCTCTAGAGTCCGGGTTGATGGGTGGTCTTCAGGACAGCATGTGGGTAGTTTTAAGCCACTCGGCGGTGACTGAAAAATCGGAGGTGGTAGCGTGGGGATTCGAACTCGCGTCGTCCATCACGTGGTGAATGTGGGCCCAGCACGCTACCACTCAGCCACTCTTTTGCTTGTGAATTTCCTCGATAAACGTTAAACAGTTTCCTGCCTGGTATGAGAACTCAGAGTGTGTAAATTATTCACAGGAAGTTCTCCAAAAGTACACTCTAAGCAAAAAACACACATTTTTGCAGACAAAGGTACCAAGGATGAAAGAATGAATAACTAATGAAAAATCAACACAAGATAATTGGCGGGCCGGGAGAAGAAATGTAGACGAAACCAGAAGACGCGGAAGACGGCGCTGCGAGAGGAAAGGAAAGACGGAGCGGAGGGAAAGAATAGCAGACTACGAGTGGACAAGCCGAGGAGGAAAGGACGCACAATGGAGGACGGTAAGGAGCGCGGCGGAGGGCGACGGCAGCGAAGAGAAGGAGGAGAGGCAGGTAAACATACTGGCTAATGATTTCTCTCTCTCTCTCTCTCTCTCTCTCTCTCTCTCTCTCTCTCTCTCTCTCTCTCTCTCTCTCTCTCTCTCTCTCTCTCTCTCTCTGTTTCTCTTTTTCTCTATTTCTCGTTCTGCTTCTCGTCTCTGTTTCTTTCTCTCTGTTTCTCTCTCTCTCTCTCTCTCTCTCTCTCTCTCTCTCTCTCTCTCTCTCTCTCTCTCTCTCTCTCTCTCTCTCTCTCTCTCTCTCTCTCTCTCTCTCTCTCTCTCTCTCTCTCTCTCTCACCAGCTATCACTCTATTCGTCTCTATATCCTCCACACTCTTCCCATCCATGGTACAGTCTTAGCCAAAAGTTTTAATGAAGAAACGATGCCCCCCACCCCCCTTTTCCTTGTCACGCACCCCCAATCCGTCCTTCATCCTCTACTCAAGGGGTCTCTTTCCCACCTCCCGTCTCTCCCCCTCCATGTCAGTTCTACATTCCCAACCCCATCTCTCGTACAGCCTCCCATCTTTAAGCCCTCCATATACTTGAGACCACTTCATCTTTTCATCTCACGGCTCAGCTTCCCCATTGCACTTCCTACCTGTCTTACACATCTTTAATTCTTCAATATACTTCCACTCTGTCTTTCCATCTTACGGCTCCCCTTTCCTATTGCACTTCCTAACTGTCTTACACATCTTTAATTCTTCCATATACTTCAGACACTTCATCTTTTCATCTCACGGCTCACCTCTCCTATTGCACTTCCTACCTGTCTCACAACCCCATGTTTAATTCTTCCATATACTTCTACTCTGTCTTTCCATCTTACGGCTCTCCTTTCCTAATGTACTTTTCCCATGTACTTCACCCACCTCATCTTTCCACCTAACGACTCTCCATCCCTATCCCACTTCCTCCCCATCTTCCAGTCCCTTCAAACCAGGTAAGTCCACCACACTCAGGTTCTTCACATTAACCATAAACACACAACACGAGACAGTGACAAGGGTAGAGAGGGGGAGAAAGAGGGAGATAAGTAGGTAAGGGATTGGAGGACGCTTTCACTAACTTCCATTTTCTCTCTAGGCGTCTCAGGTGTTCGGGGGCGGCTTAGAGTGTCCCCACGGCTCCCTCTCTACCTCTTTCGTCTCATATGATAAGAAGCTCGGGAGGATTGAGCGGACCTGTCAGAATGGAAGGTAAAGTTATAGACAACCTTATATATCACTGCCCCACGGCCGCATATATCAGATAGAGAAAATGAAGATGATGGTATTTGACAGGGTGTGGCGAGGAAGAGGAAGTCAGTGAGGAGACGACGGGAAAGGTGGGCGGGAGGCGAGTGAGTGGGAGACGGCCAGCAGGGCGTGTAATGAACAGCAAGGCTTACGGGATAGGTAACTGGAGCTTAAAGACTGGTAGCAAGGGCAGTGGTGGAGGGAGAACATGTAAGGCTTAAGCGGGTATATAGACAAAGCTTTATGAAGGTGTGGCTCTGATTATGATGTTGAGAGAAGGGAGTATCAAGCGCCATGGTAAATACTTAGTTGTGATCTTCCTGGACGTTTTACTTGCCCTTACGTAGAGGAATAATTTGTCCGAGTATCAATGCGCCCCAAAAAACAGACAATTGCTTTATGATGTAGTGGGGTTCGTTATGATGTTGAGAGAAGGGAGTATCAAGCGCCATGGTTAATACTTAGTTGTGATCTTCTTGGACGTTTTACTTGGCCTTACGTAGAGGAATAATTTGTCTAAGTTTCAATACGCCCAAAAAACAGACAATTGCTTTATGATGTAGTGGGGTTCGTTATGATGTTGTGAAAAGGGAGTATCAAGTGCCATGGTAAATACTTAGCTGTGATCTTCCTGGACGTTTTACTTGCCCTTACGTAGAGGAATAATTTGTCTAAGTTTCAATACGCCCAAAAAACAGACAATTGCTTTATGATGTAGTGGGATTCGTTATGATATTGAGAAAAGGAAGTATCAAGCGCCATGGTAAATACTTAGTTGTGATCTTCTTGGACGTTTTACTTGGCCTTACGTAGAGGAATAATTTGTCTAAGTTTCAATGCGCCCAAAAAACAGACAATTGCTTTATGATGTAGTGGGATTCGTTATGATGTTGAGAGAAGGGAGTATCAAGCGCCATAGTAAATATTTAGTTGTGATCTTCCTGGACGTTTTACTTGCCCTTACGTAGAGGAATAATTTGTCTAAGTTTCAATGCGCCCAAAAAACAGACAATTGCTTTATGATGTAGTGGGGTTCGTTATGATGTTGAGAAAAGAGAGTATCAAGCGCCATGGTAAATACTTAGTTGTGATCTTCTTGGACATTGTACTTGGCCTTACATAGAGGAATAATTAGTCAGAGTTTCAAAGCGCCCCAAAAAATATACAAGAAAGCCTTATGATGAAGTGGGATTGATTATGATGTTGATATAAAGGAGTCGAGTGCCATAAGAAATATTAAGTGATCTTCCTGTACATATTAATTTCCCTTACGTAGAGGAATAATTAGAGTTTCAAAGCCCCCCAAAAATATACAAGAAAGCTTTATGATGAAATGGGATTGATTATGATGTTGAGATAAAGGAGTCGAGTGCCATAAGGAATATTAAGTGATCTTTCTCGACATTTTACTTGCCCTTACGTAGAGGAGTAATTTGCCTAAGTTTCAATGCGCCCAAAAAAACAGACAATTGCTTTATGATGTTGTGGGATTGGGCATGAGGTTGAGAAAAGGGAGTGTGAGGTGCCATGAGGAACATTTATTTGTGATCTCAATGGTCGTCTTAATTTGTTAGTCTCACTGTAACCAAGAAAGTGTGATACAGAAAGATTAGTAAAAAGAAGAGGTGACAATGGGGAAGACTTGTTCTTTAAATATAGATGATGGTGATGAGCTTACAATGAAGAAGTCAAGTAGTTCTTTAAAATACACATGTTGGTGGTAAACTTACAATGAAGAAGTCAAGTTGTTCTTTAAAATATACATGTTGGTGATAAACTTACAATGAAGAAGTCAAGTTGTTCTTTAAAATATACATGTTGGTGATAAACTTACAATGAAGAAGTCAAGTTGTTCTTTAAAATATACATGTTGGTGATAAACTTACAATGAAGAAGTCAAGTTGTTCTTTAAAATATACATGTTGGTGATAAACTTACAATGAAGAAGTCAAGTTGATCTTTGAAATATACATGTTGGTGATAAACTTACAATGAAGAAGTCAAGTTGTTCTTTAAAATATACATGTTGGTGGTAAACTTACAATGAAGAAGTCAAGTTGTTCTTTAAAATATGCATGTTGGTGGTAAACTTACAATGAAGAAGTCAAGTTGTTCTTTAAAATATACATGTTGGTGGTAAACTTACAATGAAGAAGTCAAGTTGTTCTTTAAAATATACATGTTGGTGGTAAACTTACAATGAAGAAGTCAAGTTGTTCTTTAAAATATACATGTTGGTGATAAACTTACAATGAAGAAGTCAAGTTGTTCTTTAAAATATGCATGTTGGTGGTAAACTTACAATGAAGAAGTCAAGTTGTTCTTTAAAATATACATGTTGGTGATAAACTTACAATGAAGAAGTCAAGTTGTTCTTTAAAATATACATGTTGGTGATAAACTTACGATCAAGAAGTCAAGTTGTTCTTTAAAATATACATGTTGGTGATAAACTAACGATCAAGAAGTCAAGTTGTTCTTTAAAATATACATGTTGGTGATAAACTTACAATGAAGAAGTCAAGTTGTTCTTTAAAATATACATGTTGGTGGTAAACTTACAATGAAGAAGTCAAGTTGTTCTTTAAAATACACATGTTGGTGGTAAACTTACGATCAAGAAGTCAAGTTGTTCTTTAAAATATACATGTTGGTGGTAAACTTACGATCAAGAAATCAAGTTGTTCTTTAAAATACACATGTTGGTGATAAACTTACAATGAAGAAATCAGATTGTTCTTTGAAATATACATGTTGGTGGTATACTTAAAATAAAGAAGGTTGGTCGTTCTTTAAAATACACATGTTAGCAGTAAACTTAAAGCAAAAAAAGAATGTTTGTTTTTCAAAATATATACATTGGTGGTATACTTCTATGGCAATGCAATAATCACTAGCATACAAGCAAGTTCCGAGTGTCTTGTGGAGGTTCGAGAGTTGTTTTTTGAGGGTTAACGAAAACACTATAGCATACGTGTAGCTCTCGAGTCAGGAACGTGAGTATACATGGTCCCTGTCCTGATGAAGACACGTATTGAATGGAAAGAAAGGAAAGTGAGTAATGATGGAAGGTGGAAAAATATACATGGTGTTTGCCTTCCCTTAGAGCCGTAATGATAGGAAAGGAGGAAAAATAATGAAAAAAAGGGGTATAAAAGGCACTAGAAACAAAGGTGAGAGATTGAGAAAGAGTAAATGATCGGAAAGGATGAGCAGTCAGGAATAAGAAAGGTAGAATTAACATCGGAATAAAAGGAGAGAGAGAGAAAACAGTAAATGATCGGAAAGGAGGAAAAGTTATGTATGAAGAAAGGTAGAAATAACACCGGAATAAAAGGAGAGAGATAGAAAACAGTAAATGATCGGAAAGGAAGAGAATTTAGGAATGAAGAAAGACAGAAATAACACCAGAATAAAAGGAGAGAGAGAGAAAACAGTAAATGATCGGAAAGGAGGAAAAGTCAGGAATGAAGAAAGACAGAAATAACACCAGAATAAAAGGAGAGAGATAGAAAACAGTAAATGATCGGAAAGGAAGAGAATTTAGGAATGAAGAAAGACAGAAATAACACCAGAATAAAAGGAGAGAGAGAGAAAACAGTAAATGATCGGAAAGGAAGAAAAGTCAGGAATGAAGAAAGATAAAAATAACAACATCGGAATAAAAGGAGAGATTGAGAAAACAGGAAATGATCGGAAAGGAAGAAAAGTCAGGAATGAAGAAAGATAGAAATAACAACATCGGAATAAAAGGAGAGAGAGAGAAAACAGGAAATGATCGGAAAGGAAGAAAAGTCAGGAATGAAGAAAGATAGAAATGACAACACCAGAATAAAAGGAGAGATTGAGAAAACAGTAAATGATCGGAAAGGAAGAAAAGTCAGGAATGAAGAAAGATAGAAATAACAACATCGGAATAAAAGGAGAGATTGAGAAAAAGAGAAAACAGGAAAAAGGAAAAAAAAGAGAAAATGAGGAATGAAAAATAACAATGGATAAAGATGAGAAAGAGATGAGAGAGAGAGAGAGAGAGAGAGAGAGAGAGAGAGAGAGAGAGAGAGAGAGAGAGAGAGAGAGAGAGAGATCGGAGAGAGAGAGAGAGAGAGAGATAAACAGGAAATGACCGGAATGGAGGAAAAGTGAGGAATGGAGGACAAGTGAGGAATGGAAAAGGTAAAATAACGACACTGGATAAAAGATGAGAGAGAGAGAGAGAGAGAGAGAGAGAGAGAATGTAGAGAGAATGGAGAGAGAGAGAGAGAGAGAGAGAGAGAGAGAGAGAGAGAGAGAGAGAGAGAGAGAGAGAGAGAGAGAGAGAGAGAGAGAAAAAAACAGGAAAACGTTAGAAAAGAGTGCATCATATTTCTACTGGAGTGCTGCTAGGCTCAAAGAAGCTGTTTTAATACCTTTTTTTTTCATCTACATTCTTTCTACACTTTTTTTTCTTTCCGTCAAATCCCATCAACTTTTAACCTTTTCATGACCTTTTTTTCTGCTTCGTTTTCCCTTTATCTCCTTCTCTTTACCTTCTATTAAAATCCACATCACTCATACGGTATCTTTTTTCCTTTCCCTCGTATGCCCTTTATCAGCCCTTTCCCTCTACCTCCTGATCATTCAAACTCACTCTTCAGGTCTATTCTTTCCTTTTCTCCGTTTTCCCATCATCAAGTCTTTCCTACTTCCTATTGGTCACTCCCACATCACTCTTTAGGTCTACTCTTTCCTCTTCCTCGTTTTCCCATCATCCAATCTTTCCTTCTTCCTTTTGGTCACTCCCACATCACTCTTCAGGTCTACTCTTTCCTCTTCCTCGTTTTCCCTTCATCTAGTCTTTCCTACTTCCTTTTGGTCACTCCCACATCACTCTTTAGGTCTACTCTTTCCTCTTCCTCGTTTTCCCATCATCTAGTCTTTCCTACTTCCTTTTGGTCACTCCCACATCATTCTTTAGGCCTACTCTTTCCTCTTCCTCGTTTTCCCTTCATCCAATCTTTCCTTCTTCCTTTTGGTCACTCCCACATCACTCTTTAGGTCTACTCTTTCCTCTTCCTCGTTTTCCCATCATCTAGCCTTTCCTACTTCCTTTTGGTCACTCCCACATCACTCTTTAGGTCTACTCTTTCCTCTTCCTCGTTTTCCCTTCATCTAGTCTTTCCTACTTCCTTTTGGTCACTCCCACATCACTCTTTAGTCTCCTCTTTCCTTTTCTTCGTCTTCTCTACCTCCTGGACATTCACACATCACTCCTTCGGTCTCTCCTCTTCCGCCCTCCACTAGATACTCGGTTCCACTTTCGACACTTCTATACCCCAACTCGAGGCAGCCTTTTCCCTCTTATCCAAAATCCTCACTCGCCTCACCTCAGCCATTATACATACACTCCGTCCCACTATCCTTTACCTTTTCATTTGTCATTATTTTTGTTTGTTTTTTGAACGAGACAATACGTATCATGCCGCAGACCTTTCCTTTTTCCTCTGATACACCTTTTCTTCCTGCGATATGTCTTGTTTTAATTCCCAAGTCTCTTCCTCAGTCTGTATATTCATACGTGTCATACCGTACAACCTTTTATTTATCTCTAATACCCCTTCTTTTCTTGCGACTTATTTTGCTTTTATTCCTTGATCTTTCCTCAGTCTGTATATTATTTCCTCTACTCTTGTCTATCCCTCCATTCTCTCTCGTTTACCGTATCTTCTTTCCAAACTTTCAAGTGACTAAGTAATCTACCCTCCAGTCAATCCGTCCAAGCTCCTCGTCTCTTCAACTCTTTTAATTTCATCTCTTCACTCGTCTTTCATCGCCACTCTTCCCTATCCCTTCCATTCTCTTTCGTCTACCGTATCTTCTTTCCAGCCTCGCAAGTGATAGTAAGTACTCTATCCTCCCGTCAATCCGACCAAACTCCTCGTCTTTTCATCTTGATCCCCTCCATCCGCTTCTATCCCACTCTTTATTTTATTTTTTCACCTCCTTCCCCTCCCCTCCTCCTCTTTTAAGCCCTCGATCGTAATCCACACAAAGACTCGGAGAACAGCGAGTTTCGTGAGTCAGTGAACGGTTGAGACTCCACTATAAAAAAATGGTGAGCTATGTTTGTTTACCTCCTCGTGAGTCAGTGAACGGTTGAGACTCCACTATAAAAAAATGGTGAGCTATGTTTGTTTTCCTCCTCGTGAGTCAGTGAACGGTTGAGACTCCACTATAAAACATTGTGAGCCATTGTATGTTTTCCTCGTGAGCCAGTGGACGGTAGTGACTCTACTAGTGAGCTATTGTTTGTTCTGCCCATGATAACTGGGGATATATTTACATATCCACACATAAGTTCATACCACACAGAGCCCGCAGACAGGACTAGGTAGTCTGTCCTTATGACGAAGTAAAATTACATCAAACAGCCATCAGGACGTTCCCTTTTATTTCTGCCTTAGTGAATATCAAGGTGGAGGAGGTGGCGGTCGAGTATGTTTTTAATTTTTAAAAAAATATCACTCGTGTTTTACCGACCCAATGAATGTGGAATGAATGTGGGTGAAAAAGAATCCGGAGCAATCTGAATATATTTGTTTACACTTGAGTTTTGTGCCAATGTTTTTCATTCCCGACGTGTTATCGATCATGAACAATTTGAATTTTGAATTTAATTAATAAAGCCTCCCTCGGAGGCGAGACTTCTCAAGAAAGAACAAGCTTAGGAGGTGACAGCCTTTTCTCGCAAGTTTTGTTGTGTAAGAGATGTTGTCTCGGTAACCCTACAATGAAAAGGGAGAGAGAGAGAGAGAGAGAGAGAGAGAGAGAGAGAGAGAGAGAGAGAGAGAGAGAGAGAGAGAGAGAGAGAGAGAGAGAGAGAGAGAGAGAGAGAGAGAGAGAGAGAGAGAGAGAGAGAGAGAGAGAGAGAGAGAGAGAGAGAGAGAGAGAGAGTCGAAAATTAAAGAAAGAAAAAAATATAAAGCCAGAGATACCGAGGGAGACAAAAAGGAAATGAAGAAGAAAATACATTAAGAATAAATGGAAGTTTAAGTCCCGTCCACGACAATGGATGACTCGCGGCCTCCTTGACGACCGATCGTAAAACTGCCATTAACACCTCCATAACTAGATTATAACTCAAGATAACTTAAAAGCTCTGTGTTCCAATGACAGTGACTTAAAAAATATGACTGAAGAATTGAAGTGCCTTGCTACAACAGGAAATTATGATGTAATTCGAATAACTGTAAAACTCACTGACACCCCAAATATTGATAATTCAGAATAGATGATATAAGACTTTATAGCCTTCATCAAAGATCGCATTAACCGTAGGGATGGAGGAGCCAGCCTTCGTGATAGAAGAGCGAGACAATAGTGTGACCCTGGTGGTAGTTTGACCGTTCCTCTGCACCGTGAACCTAAAAAAACACACTCATTAGAACCCGATTAATCCCTTCTTTGACCTTTAGAAAGAGTTGATGTGAGAAACGAAAGTGTCTCTCTCTCTCTCTCTCTCTCTCTCTCTCTCTCTCTCTCTCTCTCTCTCTCTCTCTCTCTCTCTCTCTCTCTCTCTCTCTCTCTCTCTCTCCCTTTTATTTAAACAATTCATATAATACAAACTGTACAGACGACCCTCCCATCAGGAATTACAGGACTCAAGGTTAGACGCTTCAGGGCACTTAACCTTGGCCTTGCTATCATTTCTGAATGCGAGAGAAGAAACTAAGGTCGGTATTATGAGACACTTGTTTCTCACATCAACTATTTCTAAAGGTCAAAGAAGGGATTAATCGGGTTCTAATGAGTGTTTTTTTAGGTTCACGGTACAGAGGAAGGGTCAAACTACCACCAGGGTCATAAAACTACTCCTGGAAATGCCCACAACTCCTGTGAAAGCCTTGTCAAATATGTGTTCTTGGGCGGCGAAATGTCTTACGATACGACCCTTAGTGTCCTGCAACGCCTCAAAGACTCAATTTAAACACCTGTCAGTCACCACGACACACTCTTTCAAACAACACCCATCCCCTATTCTTCGATAACATTCAGCTGTCACCTTCATCTAAAATAAACATTCTTGACCCATCCTAAATTTAAAATCTCAACTGAACACTTCACATCTCATCTCTTGTTAAAGAAACACCTTCAAAGTAAGGCTTTCTATAACGTCTCCACAGGTTCTTTTTCCCATTACAAGTGATTTCCATATACAAGAGACTTGTCCGCCCTCGTACTAAAAATCCATCTCATGTGTGTAGGGACTCCACATAAACAGGCCTTTTAGACACAGTGGACTCAAAGGCTCTTCGTCACCTTATTTCCAATCCTCTTACTGACAGTCTTCTACCCCTTAAATTCCGCCGTAATGTAGCCCCTTTTTCCATCTTCCATCGATATTTTCATGCCGAGTGCTCTTCTGAACCTACTAACTGCATGCCTCCACACCTCCAGTGGCCCCGCTGCACACGACTTTCTACCCTTGCTCATCCATAGTCTTTCAGAATCCCTTCTGCAGGAGTTAACAAGCATCTTCATTCTTTCATCCAATGTTTTTAAAGAGAGAAAGAGAGAGAAAGAGAGAAAGCGAGAGAGAGAGAGAGAGAGAGAGAGAGAGAGAGAGAGAGTTATCAAGGCCGTCTCTATAGATACGACCTTGATAACCTCTCTCTCTCTCGCGCGCTCTGTTTACGTCTATGACTATATCAATATCTATATCTATATCTATATTCATCTATCTATATCTATCTATTCATCTATCTATCTATCTATCTATCTATCCATCTATCTATCTCCATCTATCTATTCATCTATCTATTATCTATTCATCTATCTATCTATATCTATCTATTCATTCATCTATCTATTCATATCTATCTATCTATTCATCTATCATTCATCTATCTATCTATCTATTCATTCATTCATCTATCTATTCATCTATCTATCTATATATCTATCTATATATATATATATATATATATATATATATATATATATATATATATATATATATATATATATATATATATATATATATATATATATATATATATATATATATATATATATATATATATATATATATATATATATATATATATATATATATATATATATATATATATATATATATATATATATATATATATATATATATATATATATATATATATATATATATATATATATATATATATATATATATATATATATATATATATATATAGATATATATATATATATATATATATATATATATATATATATATATATATATAGATAGATAGATAGAAAGATAGATATATTATGAATATATATATATATATATATATATATATATATATATATATATATATATATATATATATATATATATATATATATATATATATATATATATATATATATATATATATATATATATATATATATATATATATATATATATATATATATATATATATATATATATATATATATATATATATATATATATATATATATATATATATATATATATATATATATATATATATATATATATATATATATATATATATACACACACACACAAACACACACACAAACCACTTGTGCACACACACACACACACATGCCACACTGATGAGAAGAGAGAGAGAGAGAGAGAGAGAGAGAGAGAGAGAGAGAGAGAGAGAGAGAGAGAGAGAGAGAGAGAGAGAGAGAGAGAGAGAGAGAGAGAGAGAGAGAGAGAGAGAGAGAGAGAGAGAGAGAGAGAGAGAGAGAGAGAGAGAGAGAGTAATAATATTGTTAGAGAAAGAATATAAAACATAATAAGCAAGATCCATTATAATATACGGAAGCCAGACATACTTTTCCGTTAGGTGATCTTGTTATTTTCTGTAATATGCTAATCCCTATGTGCATTATTTTTTATCGTCAACAAACAGGCTTAAGTACTCTCCCTTCAATAACCCTGTTTATGCAATTTGTGATTATTAGACACAATTGTTTTTCTTTTGTTAATACAAACATTTGGGGACAACTTGACGCCTTTCTCTATGTAGAGTACACAATTTTCTTATCGCTTTCCTCGGCTGTTTATCTAACAGAAAACATTCCTTTTGTCGTATTCCGTTATTTCTATTTTTCAAGAATACTGAAGTTATCAAACGAGTTTTTCTCAGTATCACAGTTAGTTACTTCTGCCTTACCCTGTTTCTCTCTGCTTCCGCTGATTTTTCATAAAGTCTTTGAAGATTGGTTGCACACATTTTTGTCTCCTAGAACCAAACTTCCCTTATGTAGCACGTTGTATTTCTTTAAGTGTTCTACCCAATAATTCCTAATTGAGCAAGACTTTTACATAAAACATTTAAGATAAGAAATATAAAGTTTAAATCACTTTCTTTTTCCAATCAGAGCAATGCTTTCTTTCTTACTAAGTATATCTGGTAGTTTGTTTAACTTTGTAGATTCCATGAATGTATGATATAATGGCGTATTAGATTCCTCGACAGACAGTTGAAGTATCCAAGATGATGCTCATCTGATCTACTGCTTTTCTTTCATCTATTTTTATAGGTTCTATCTTAATACTCTACATACGTATTTACAGTGACGTCCTCCAGTCGTACCATTTACATTTTCCGTTTTGCTTGCAGTTTATTTACATTTTTTTGTTTCCCCGTATGTTAGGTCATCTCCGCCGAGTTTTGATTCAGCGGCTGGAATGAGCGACTTTAACAGCATCGGCGGCTGGATTAGGAGCCACGATGTTTAGTCTATTGTCATGAAGTACTGAAGAGTGCACCAAATGGATGTAGAGAAAATATATGAGAGCATTTTCATTATGATTAATAATCATATTGGCAAAGACTTCGACGAGTGGTCATACATGAAATATGAAGCTTTGCTTGCTTTACATGCTTTGATCAGATTAACAAAACCAAATTATTGTTCTTTTTTTTCGTGAGACTATAGTCTGTTCACTTAAGTCTGACCCAAGCTGACATCATGAATCTAAGCGTGTTCGTAAGCACAGTGCATATTAGCAGAAAGTGCTGCGTGAGATAAACACAAACAGAGGTTAAAGAAAACTTGGAAGCCATAGCAGTAGCCAATCAGCACTCAGCTTGCAAACACGCTTAGGTTTATGTTGTCAGCTTGGGTCGGACTTAAGTGAACAGACTATAGTGGTGAAATGCAGCGTCTGGCAGAAAACAAGAGATTCTAAAAATGGGACCCAAGACTAAAGAAAAGACTGAAGGTATGTCCAACAACCATACTCAAATCGAACGAATAGTCATCCGAAAAGGAGCTCTAAAAACAGTAACTGAATTTGTCTCCTAAGGACAACTAATGCAACTAAATATCTCACTCGAGCCGGAAATAAATGGACGTATTTTGCGGAGCTGGAGTGCTTTCGAAAAACAAGGTAACATTTAAAGAGGGGTTTTCAGGAAGGAAAGGGGAGGAGTTTTCATAAGTGCGTTCTCCCCTTTGCGACATATGGGTCAGAGTCATGGATGCTGACCTACTCTTTGGAGAGGAAATTGAGACGTTCTAAAGAGGGGCGTAGAGATTGATGCCGGATTCCATTACAATAGATAAGAAAGCTGCAAATGGACAAAGAAAAGACAAGTTGATGACATAATAATGAAAATTGATAACAAGAAATGCAATGGTTAGGACATACATGAGCGACAGAGGACAACACACGGACGAAGTAAATTGACAGACTGCAAAATAACTGATATAAAAAAATAAAAAATAAATCAAGATGTGGTATTGAAATTAGAAGTCTACGGATTCTTGACACTTAAATTGAAATACAGAAAAAAGAAGCTGTAAATGAATGGAAGAAAAACAAGTAGATGACGCAATAAAGGGAACAAAAAACAAAAAAAAGCACTGGTCAGGAAACATACGTAGGATAGAGGACGGCACACGGACGAAGTAAACTGACAGACTGGAAACTAACTAATATAACAATGACCCAATAATAATATAATAACCCAAAGACCACCAGAAGCAGTGTTGATACTTAGCAGTCTACAGAACACTGGCACTTAAATTGAAATACAGAAAAGAAAGCAGCAAATATATAAAGAAGTAGCTGGCATAATAGAGACAATATAAAATTATAAACACAAAGTAGCGATGGCAAAGAAACATATGTAGTGCAGAGGACGGCAAATGAGCAAAGAAAAAGTGACAGACTGGAAAATAAATTATATAAAATGACCCAAAGACCACCAGACGTAGTGTGGACATTAAGAAGTCTACGGAGCCTTGACACCTAGATTGAAATATAGAAAAGAATGCAGGAAATAGATTAAAAAAAAACAGAAATAGATGGCATAACAAAGGCAATAAAAACAAGAAATAACAATAGCCAGGAAACATATGTAAGATAGAGGGCGGCAAATGAGCAAAGAAAAAGTGACAGACTGGAAAATAAATGATATAAAAAGACCCAAAGACCACCAGACGCAGTATGGACATTAAGAAGTCTACGGAGCCTTGACACCTAGATTGAAATATAAAAGAGAATGCAGGAAATAGATTAAAAAAACACAGATAGATGGCATAACAAAGGCAATAAAAACAAGAAATAACAATAGCCAGGAAACATATGTAAGATAGAGGGCGGCAAAGGAGCAAAGTAAAAGTGACAGGCTGGAAAATAACAAACAGTTTGCGCGGATGATTCTTGCGCCAGAGTCCGCGCATCGAGATTTACCATAAACTTCATATTTGCCTCCCATACCATATGTATAAACGTCACCCTCATAAAATAATTGCCTAAGTCACTTATCATCAATTTCCAGGTTTTTGTCTACATCAATTTTTCAACATGTGACGCCCATTTTTGTATAGTTGCCTTCGTCATTCAAGGTGTGAGTGTTCTAGAATTGGCCTTTTCATATCTGCCCAAATCTTAAGCCAAATGAGATAATGACAGTTCTTTTCTGATTTCCTGAAAAGAAGAAAATAATGACTTAGGCGGTTTGTTTACGAAGGTGACAATATAAAGAAAGATCCAAGGACCACCAGATGCAGCATTGATATTGTGAAGTCTACGGATAATTGACACATAAATTGAAATACAGAAAAGAAAGCTGCAAATGGATAGAAAAAAATAAATATCAACATAAGTAGCAGGCATAATACAGCCAATAAAAAACAGGAAACAGATGTGGCCAGGAAGCGTATGTACCACAGAGGACAATACGGTACTGATAGACCGGAAATTAATTCATATAAAAAAAACACGAGATGCGGTACAAAAATTAGAAGTCTACGGAACATTGACACACACATTCAAATACAGAGGTACAAAAGACAAGAATGAAACGCTTGGGACAGCCCGATGCCGTGCAGTGGAATGATACAGTCTCTTGATGATTATGATTATTATGAATTCAAGACTAGTTTTACGACCGATGCTGTTTTTTATGACCGATGGGAAATCTGGTAGTTTTTTATTTCTTTTTTGTTTTATTTGTTATTTTTTTCCTTTAGGCATTCAATAACACCAGAAAAACACGGTCAGATTTTCAGTTTTCCCTATTTTAAGGTAGACTGACCTAGGGCAGTATTAATTTGCCGGCCCCGTATTGTTTCATCTTTTATTGCCCCTCCCAGATATTGTTTACAGAAGTCTATTGAATGGCCTTTCCGGAAACTATTTTTATCGTCCACTGGCACAGCAGAACTAAGAAATTTTATTATACTCACCATAATCTTGACCTATTTTCTGGACAACCACCTCTACTTTGTTTTATAGGGACAGTCCATTGCGGGGTTTTTTTACGGTTTTAATTTATTTTTGCCCTTGAGCTGCTTCCTTCACTATTAAAACCCGGTAGCTGCGGTTATCATGTTTCTTAAGGGCCCCTCTAAGCGAATTTATGAGAAAAAAATCATCACTCACGCAAACCATTTCATAATATATAACTGTCAACGCATTTGTGATCAGTTTATGCATCATCAATTTTGGGGGGTTATATCATGGCAAAAATGTGGCCCGTTGCTGGTACACGGTAAGGCCACAAATTTGGTCCGTCGCTGCTACCAGGTTAAAAAAAAAAATCACTGGTATCTGTTTGCCTCTCGCCGCCACCATTAGGTTCCAAACTAAGCGGATTACAGACTGAATTTGATAGGGAAGACGCCAGGCACAGGAACACGGCAAGTACCTGTGAGGAGCGTGAAGGTGTGTGTGTGTGTGTGTGTGTGTGTGTGTGTGTGTGTGTGTGTGTGTGTGTGTGTGTGTGTGTGTGTGTGTGTGTGTGTGTGTGTGTGTGTGTGTGTGTCTCTCTCTGTGTCTCTCTCTCTCTCTTGGCCTCTATAAGTCAGTCTCTTTGTCCCTTTCAACTCATTCGCTCTATCTCAGAAGGCCAAAGTTGTTCTATATTCTCTTTGACTCCATTACTCAGTTTCCCTTCAAGCGCCCCCCACCTCGCCCGCCCCCTCCCCCCGCCGTCTCCAAGTCTCTTTTGCTTTTGTTAGGTTCTGTTGGGCTCTTCGGCTTCTTTGAGTTCTTTTCCGTCCCTCAGCGTGTTGCTCGAAAACTGTAATGTAAGTTGCCTTTCGTTCTGGTCTTAGTCTGGTTTCGACGTGATAACATTGATACTAATACATTGATACCTACACTAATACCTACTCTACACTACGCTACGCTACGCAACACTACACTGCACGAAACTGCACTACCTTACACTGCAGTAATATCTACACTAATACGCTAATACTTAATACACTCTCGCCCCCTTGGTGAAGTGGAACGTCACCCTACTTTGAAATCCGCGGTGGCTGGGTTCGAGTCCCCGCCTGGGCAGTCGGCGCACATCCCACCTAGAAGTTCATTATATTTTTCGGGTTGGTTGATAAGCGGGTACCTGGAGAAACCTGGGAAAGGTAGACTGTGGTAACCCGAATGTCACACTGGTCACTTGCCCCTAACAGGCTCAAGGGTAACTGTAACGGAGATGAGCACTGAGGCCACGCGCAGGTATAGTGAATGCCTCAAACTTAACCTTACGTAAAGAGAAACGAATTTGAAGGGAAAGACGTATGGCAGTTGTCTAAGGTATATATTTTTTGTAGATTTTCATTTATCATTTGTTTAACGGTACCAGCGACGGGCCAAATTTGTGGCCTTACCGTGTAGCAGCGACGGGCCAAATTTGTGCCATGATATAAACCCCGCAAAATAGATGAAACATAAACTGATCACAAATGCTTTGATATGTATCATGAAATGGTTTGTGTGAGGGATGATTTTTTCTCATTTTTCTCGCTTAGAGGGACCATTAAGAAACATGATCCCTGCTGCTACCGGGTTAATATGTCTTCATCAGGTGCCATGGCTTCGCTGCTCTGCCTGTCAACTCTACTCTCTCCATGTTTGACGCTACTCATCCGTCAGTTTTCATTTCCTCTATGATATAATTACCAGCAACCGGCTACGAGATGCTGGTTAATCTTCTATCTCATTACCCCCCCCCCCTCTCTCTCTCTCTCTCTCTCTCTCTCTCTCTGATGATGATGATGAGAACAAACAAGAGCTCACTGCCGTTCACTGATTCATGAAGCTCTCCCCTCACCGTGGCTTTGAACGGATATGAACGAAGACTTAAAAGAGGGCGGAGGGGAGAGGAAGAGTTTAGGAAGAGAGGCGAGACTGAAGCAGGTGGAATGGAAGGAGTTAAGAGACGAGGAGTGTGATGGATTGACGGAAGGATAGATTGTTTATAGTTACATGGAGAGGAATAAGGAAGTATACCAGTGAAAGACAAGTAAAGCCGATGAATTGAAAGGAATAGAAGAGATGAGGAGTTTGGATGAATTGATGTAAGGGTGGAATGTATAGTGTCACTTAAAAAACAATCGAATGCAGAAAATTTGAACGAAAAGGGGATGCAAAGGCTAGTTAAAGATGCAAATGAAAGAAAAATGTCAAGAAAAATAAACATACTGAAGAGAGCCCGTAGAAACAAAATAAAAAATGTCTCAAGAAAAGGAGAGGTAACAGGAAAGAGAAGGAAGGCTGAGTGCTATGATACTTATCGACCTATGCAAAAAAAAAAAAGAGAAAAGACATAAAGGTAAAGGATAGTGGGACAGAATACTGGTTGAGGTGAGCTGAGAGGGGATTTTGGATAAGAGGAAAAGGCTTGCCGCGAGTTGGGTTATGGAAGTGTCAATATGAGGTCCAGTATCCAGTGGAGGGCGAAAGAGGAGACCGAGAGAGGGATGTGGGAATGGCCAGGAGGTGGAGAGGAGCTGATAAAGGGAAGACGAGGAAAAAGGCTCAAATTTCTTTTTTTTAAATTGAAGAAACTGAGGAGTGAAAAAACTGGAAAATATAGAGAAAGAAAAAGATAAACTAAGGAGTGAAAAAACTGGAAAATATAGAGAAAGAAAAAGATAAACTGAGGAGTGAAAAAAAATGGAAAATATAGAGAAAGAAAAAGATAAACTGAGGAGTGAAAAAAATGGAAAATATAGAGAAAGAAAAAGATAAACTAAGGAGTGAAAAAACTGGAAAATATAGAGAAAGAAAAAGATAAACTAAGGAGTGAAAAAAATGGAAAATATAGAGAAAGAAAAAGATAAACTGAGGAGTGAAAAAAATGGAAAATATAGAGAAAGAAAAAGATAAACTAAGGAGTGAAAAAACTGGAAAATATAGAGAAAGAAAAAGATAAACTGAGGAGTGAAAAAACTGGAAAATATAGAGAAAGAAAAAGATAAACTGAGGAGTGAAAAAACTGGAAAATATAGAGAAAGAAAAAGATAAACTGAGGAGTGAAAAAAAATGGAAAATATAGAGAAAGATAGAGGTAAGTATTAAAAACGACTCCCTTGTGTCACGAAGAAGAGGAAACGCGAAGAAGAGGGTTCATGAAAAAGTTAAATGTTGATGGAATAAAATGAAAAGAAAAAAATAGTGTGGAAAGGATGAAGATAAAAAAAAGAAAGGTATTAGAAACGAATTCCTTAAGTCACGAAGAAAAGGAAAAACAATGAAAAGGAATCATGAAAAAATAAAGTTGAAAAGATAGAATGCGATGAAAATAAGGATGAAAAGGATGAAGACAAAAAAAACATTGGTATTAAAATGACTCCCTGGTTTATGAAAAGGTTGAAAAGTTGAAGGGATGGAATGGAACAAGTAAAATATAAATGTGGAAAAGAATGTACAAGAAAAAGACAGGTATTAAAAACGACTCCCTTAGGTCATGAAGGAAAGGGAAGGCAAAGAAAACGGTTTATGAAAAGTTTGCAAAGTTGAAGGGATGGAATGGAACAAGTAGAAAAAATGTAGAAAACGATGAACAGAAAAAAAAAAGATAAGTATTACAAATTACTCCACTAGGTCACGAAGGAAAGGGAAGACAAAGAAAATGGTTTATGAAAAGGTTGAAAAGTTGAAGGGATGGAATGGAATGAGTAAATATAAATGTGGAAAAGAATGTACAAGAAAGAGATAGGAAGAGAAAACGAAGAAAGGGAAGCATGAAAAGAAAAAGAAAAATTGAAAAGACAGAATGGAAAGGAAGAATATGGTGTGAAAAGGATAAAGATAATAAAGATAGATACTAAAAATGAAGACAAGGAAAAGGTTTTATGAAAAGGTTGCAAAATAAAATGTGGAACCAGCTTGTTAGCCACACCGACCTCCACCATCGCGCGTCACTTCAAGACTTCAAGCGGGAGGTGAACAGCTGGATTAGGACTTCTAGGCAGTAATTCAATGCGTCTTGTATGTAGCTATAGATAGATGAAGCTTAAAACCTTCAACTTTAGCACAATATTCTGAAAGCCCTGTTTAAATAAAAAAATAAAAAAAAGTTACGAAGGGAAGATAAAACGAAGAAAAGGAAGCATGAAAAGAGAAAAGGAAAATTGAAAAGACAGAAGGGAAAGGAAAATTAGGTGTGAAAAGGATAAAGATAAAAAAGATAGATATTTAAAATGATCCCTCGGGGTCACAGAGAAATAGGAAGACAAAGAAAAGGAAACTCGAATAAAAGGACGAAGTTAAAAGTTGAAGAAATTGAATGGAACTAAAAAAAAATGCAGAATGGATGAAAAGAAAAAAAATATTAAAACGAGTTCTTTAAGTCATGCCACACGCCCCTGGAAATATGATGTCACTCATGGCTCGTGTCCTCCTGCCCTTATTCTCTCTCTCTCTCTCTCTCTCTCTCTCTCTCTCTCTCTCTCTCGGTGTCACATCGCAACGCGTAAGGCTTGCAACACTAATACACACAGATCAATATACCTGCAACACCTCCCCCTTGCCGGGTTTCAACATTGCCATTCATTCATTCACCCGACCAACAATAGATCCGACACTGTCACCCAGCCACCAAGAGAGAGAGGAATACGTAGATGGATAGATAGATAGATAGATAGATAAATAGATAGACAGACAGAGAGGGATAGAGATAGAGACATACACAGATAAATAAAGATAGCAGTGTGATAGAGAGATATAAGAAGAGTGTGGTGGTGATATCTGAACGTGGATGCAGATCGTGTTATGGAGTTTCTCAAAGGAAAAAAAAAGCATGAAAAAAGAAATTGTAACAGGGATAAAAGCGTAAGCTAAGCAACACGAGGCTTTGAGAGAGAGAGAGAGAGAGAGAGAGAGAG